>NC_064643.1:583711691-584014721 GCF_023864345.2 Schistocerca serialis cubense
ATTACACGAAAAATAGCTTATAAATAACTGTATCAGATCGTTCATAATAATCGTGTAAACTCAAATAAATATGACATAAAAGGTACAATTGGTGCTTTCAGGGACGCTGCTTCCATAGATACGTCATTCTCAAAATAGTTCAAATGGCTCTGAGCACTATGGGTCTCAACTTCTAAGGTCATAAGTCCCCTAGAGCTTAGAACTAATTAAACCTAACTAACCTAAGGACACCACACACATCCATGACCGAGGCAGGATTCGAACCGGCGACCGTAGCAGTCGCGCGGTTCCAGACTGTAGCGCCTAGAACCGCTCGGCCACCTCGGCCGGCGTCATTATCAAGATGGCTGCTGTTTGTCAGAGGTGTACCAGGAGGACGTTGTGTGTTGCTCTAACGACGGCGTGTGGTTACCGATATTCACCGCAAGAATGAATCGGTAAGTCACCGCAGAATATTGGCGGCAGTATGTTGATATGTTGTCGCCAGCACCAGGACGTTTCTTGAATGTTCATAAGGGACGCCAGAATCTCTGTCGCTGTAGTGATTACATTATAAAGCGAAAAATAAATAGTAGTAAGGCAATGCCTGAAAGTGTAGTACCATAATGAAAATTTTATGTATGAAGGCACTGATGAATGTGCTACCCGAAGTATGCTAGTCTACTGCAATATCTTTATGTTTAGATTTTAAATCGAATTCGTATTAATTTTATAAAATTAGCAATCGGAAGTCTGTGTGTCATTGAAATAATAATAAAATACAATAAAGTATGTTAAAATATTATGACATATAAAAGATTTGAAATTAAATATGAATTACAAACGTTATGTTCACGACTCAGAAGGAGAACTAAATTCTATGATCACTGATTTCAATAACGAACATCGTTTTGACAATTGAACACAAAAACGCGGGACTATAAATTTTTTAGACCTACCAATTCTAATCATAATAGAAAGCATCTTTTTTCTATTTTTAGAAAATTAACAAGGACAGGCGCGATCCTCAGTGATAATTATTGTCATGACATTTTGACTATCAAATCACAGTGCAATAAATTATCCCCATTTTTTTATTAGCCAAGGATGGCTAAGTAAAGAACTCGAAATATTCAACCATTCCTGTTAACTGACAGAATGCAAGAAAGCTTTTTTTTCTAGTAGTGCTTAACAGAATAGTCAAATTATTCTAACACCAGACCAAAAACAAAGGGAATTAGGGATTTTGAAGCTAAATGCAACTGCAAATGTTTAGACACAATAATTGTTGATGACCTTTTTCAAATGACAAAATGAAAAAACACTCTACCGCCCTCAGAACTATTATTCTCTTAAATTACTTACATGGGAACCTTTTTAAGTGCGTTGCATTAAAAAAAAGTGTAGCTGATTTTTCGTTTCAGTTTTAATCACGTCACTATTTACTGTATTGTAATCAAACAGTCCATGGGTGTGCTGCCGGTCCATAGTGTCTAACGGGCACAATATTTCGGTGATCAGACATGTCACCATCGTCAGGTGACAGTTCATCAGCGAATCTGACGATGGTGACATGTCTGAAATATTGTGCCCGTTAGACACTATGGACCAGCATTACACCCGTGGACTGTTTGAGGAAATACACCGGAAGAAACTGTATAATTACTCTATTGTAATTTATTTAACGTAACTTCCTACATATTAGCTTTTTTACGGGTTTTTTCTGATGACATTAACGTGATAGCGAATTTTTACCAAACTCATTTCCTTAACGTCCTTTTTTATGTTTTGATCATTTTCATTGGGTTTTTATTTTCATCCATATTTTGAACTTTATACATCTTTCAATGCAGCTTCTTACCACGTACAATGATTTTAACTGTCGATTTTTATGTACAATTTCAAAAATTATTTTTTAACGCTTGATTGTATTTTACTATCATTTCTGTGATACACAAACTTGTACTAACTGATTTTATAATATTAACACGAATGCGATTCAAAATTAAATAAAAAAATTCGTAATAGGTTGTCGCCGGCTTCTTGTCTGTACATTTGTAAACGTCCTGGTGCTGCCGACAGTATTGCAACACACTGCTACCAACACAGTCCACGGTACCTTACTGCCGGTCCATGTCAGTAACCTCACGCCATCGTCATAGCAACACACGGTGCCTTCCTGGTACATCTTTGACTACCAGCAATCCGTTTAATGAGGGCGTCTCTACGGAAACAGCCATCCCTGAAAATATGAACCAGACCCACCAGGCGGCAATCAACTGCCGTATAGCCTATCAGATTGGATCCTTTAATTTTAATGTTTTTTACCCTACACCATTATTATCAACAAACTGATATAGTTATTTGTAAGCTACTTTTTGCGCAATGTTACACAAATAATTTAAATTTACTTTCACGTTCTTTTTGGTTCGTTTGAACGCATTTTACGTAAGTCGTTGCCCATTGCCTACTGGGCCCACGAGAAATACGGCTCTGCAATGAACTTGTGGATTCACACTAGTCAACTTTTCCGCCATACTTCGAGTACACTAGTCTCCGTGCATGCGTGCAGGACCAGTGGGAATGTAGTATGTGATCCAAAAGGAATTCGCAAAAGATCTTAACTTTTTCGTGTGCTATCAAGATCTCGCTTGCATTTAAACGCGTAATCAATGTATATTAAACTCGTCTGAATTAGCTCCTCGCTCCCCGCCTGAGACGACTGCTGGCACTTGTAAGACTTGTAGTGTCACGTGTTGTGACGCATGCGCCACAGCCTGTCATTCTCATGAGCCTCGATTGTCTGAAACTGATGTCATGCAGCTTAAGAGTACGCTTTCCGCTCCCTTTAACCCATGCTGAATAGTCATCAGCATTTGTAAACGACTACGATATCATGCAAATGTTCCGTGCAACGTTGCCTGCAGTAATACGGGTACACGCTACATTCTTTTTAACTCTTGTTTGTCTTTCTTTTTGCGCACGCTATGTTATTTTCTGACGTCCATATGCAATATGCCACTCTTTATATTTTTGTAGCATATTAGATCTGAAGATGTCCAGCATTTCTGACGTTAATATTTAATACGGCACTCTTTATATCACTAAAGTGTATTGGATCTGAAGATATACAGCATGAGGACCGAAACTGCTGGGCATTTTTTAATAAATGATTGTTGCGATCTTTACTATTTTATTCTTTTGTCATTTGTAATAGAATGCTGTCAAACTTACAAATCACGTTATCTTATATTACAAATTGTGATGTTTCTAATGAAACTGAATAAATATTGCTGGAAGGTTAAGCTAAATGAAATGAAACTGCTAGCAATTGAGAGATCAGATAATGAGAACACAATCCTGGCAAGGTAAGAGTTAAATTGTACATGTTACTGGAAACTGCTGCCTTCGGGGCTGACCGCTGATGATCAATACAAGAAGCGGGCTGAAAAAGCACAGCGTCGGGCGGGCAGGTAGCTTGTGACGTAACAACTTCTCAGTCAGCGGCAACTCCAGGTCACGGTGGTCTCTGCTAACTTTGGCCGCGAGTTTTGTGCAACAGATAGCGCACCCTGCACTGTCCGCCAGGCGGCAGATAGTGGCGTAATGGCAGTGACCTACTGTTCTGGGCTTGTGACCAGCAAGCTGATTCCCAGAGCCGTGCTGGCACCGTGTAATAGTGGATCCAATTCGCATGGTTTCACGGCGGACTGACAGGTCGCAGAGTCGAACTGTGGTCCAGAACTGCGTTCCAAAAAGCGCCCAAGCGTTACATCCGCGTGATGACAGAGCTGCGATACTAACAGAAATTACTTTAATGTAATATGAGTAGGTATTTCTACACTTCCAAAGTGCGATCGCTTGGCCCTTTGCCATACATTGCGGCACGTATACCAAACATGTTGGCGGCTGCCGTTATGGAAAAGCTTCAGCCATCTTCCGCTTAGGTACTGCCGCGTTAACTGTTTCCACGCCTCACCAAGGCCGGCTCGCACTGAACGCCGCGGCGGCTTTGTTATATTTTGTAGACACAATACTCACACTTGTCTGCAGCAGATGCTTCTGCAAACCAATTCTTACTTCCCGCGTTTCTGACCAAACTGGGTCGGTGTCCTTCATTGTCCTACTCTTTAACAAGACCGAGTCCCTCGGGTCGTCTTAAACTGGAATTTTCTTTTTTTAGAGTCGTAAGTCTTCTGACAGGTTTGATGCGGCCCTCCACAAATTCCTCTCCTGTGCCACCACTTCTTCTCAGAGTAGCACTTGCAACCTACGTCTTCAATTATTTTCCCGATGTATTCCAATCTCTGTCATCCTCTACAATTTTTGCTCTCTACAACTCCCTCCAGTACCTGGAAGTCATCCCTGATGTCTTAACAGATGTCCAGTCAAATGGTTCAAATGGCTCTGAGCACTATGGGACTTAACATCTGTGGTCATCAGTCCCCTAGAACTTAGAACTACTTACATCTAACTAACCTAAGGACATCACACACATCCATGCCCGAGGCAGGATTCGAACCTGCGACCGTAGCAGTCGCGCGGTTCCAGACTGAGCGCCTAGAACCGCTAGACCACCGCGGCCGGTGTCCAGTCCCATTTTCTTGACGTGTTCTCCATGTATTCTTCCCCTTACCGATTCTGCGGAGAACCTTTTCATTCCTTACCTTATCAGTCCACCTAATTTTCAACATTCGTCAAATCTCAGATGCTTCAATTCTCTTCTCTTCCGGTTATCCCACAGTCCATGTTTCACTACCATAGAATGCTGTGCTCCAAACGTACATTCCCAGAGATATCTTTCTCAAAGTAAGGCCTATGTTTGGTAGTACTAGATTTCTCTTGGCTGGGAATGCCCTTTTTGCCACTGATAATCTGCTTTTGATGTCCTCCTTGCTCCGCCCGTCATTTGTTATTCCGCTGCCTAGGTAGCAGAATTCCTTGACTTCATCTACTGCGTATCAATCCTGATGTTAAGTTCGTCGCTGTTCTCATTTCTGCTGACTCTTATTACATTCGTCTTTCTTCGATTTACGCTCAATCCATATTACGTAATCATTAAACTGTTCGTTCCATTCAGCAGATTTTGTAATTCCTCTTCACTTTCACTCAGGACAGCAATGTCATCTGCAGCACCTTGAATTTTAATTCCACTCCTGAACCTTCCTTTTATTTCCATCTATGATTCTTTGATGTAGAGATTGAATAGTAAGGGGGGAAAGACTTCACCCCTGTCTTATGTCCTTTTTAATACGAGCACTTCGTTCTTGGTCGACCACTGCTATTATTCCCTTTTGGCTCTTGTACATGCTGTATTACCAGTATGCAGACTAGGTTGACAGGTTCCCTGGCGATTGGCCCAGTTGGCTTTAATCTGCTCTTTACTCAAGATTTCTCTTTCCACTACGCTTCTTAAGCTCCATTAACTCCCCTTTAGTTAAATTTAACTTACAATTACAGTTCTCGCTACTGCCACATTCTCTGGGAACGAAGACTACTGGAACCTGAATAGTCGCTAGGTCCGAATTTCGCGTTGTGTTTCGCATCCCGTACATATAAGCAAGGACTATGCTTAGCAGAGTAAGTGTCGCTGCGGTACTGGTTCTCCCTATACTAAACCACATGCTGCATTAAAGTCACCACAGAGATTCGCCACTTTCGCTCACTGCCGGCCGGTGTGGCCAAGCGGTTCTAGGCGCTTGAGTCCGGAACCGCGCGACCGCTATGGTCGCCGGTTCGAATCCTGCCTGGGGCATGGACGTGTGTGATGTCCTTAGGTTAGTTAGGTTTAAGTAGTTCTAAGTTCTAGGGGACTTATGACCTCAGATGTTAAGTCCCATAGTGCACAGAGCCATTTTTTTTTTTTTCCTCACTAACCTTCATTAATTTGTACGTGAAAGTCTTTTTCAACATAGACTCACGGCTGGTAATATTTGCACAGGTTCCTCTGGCCTATACAACCGAGGCTGTGAAATGCTCAGATAGGTTCTTCTCTAAATTGTTGTAGACAGACGGAAAGTATGTCCCACTATTTGATATGATGTCCCATTTGTTAGCTATTCACTTCCGTGTAGCTCTGACCTTTTCGCTACTGTGATCTTCTGCCGTTCGTAGCAACTGGCTACTGCTACCATTGTATCGAGGGTGGAGTACAACTGACGTGCTTCAGCCTGCTCGAAGTACAACTCAATCCTAGTCATTTTTTCACGCAAGCCTTTCTTGTTCTCTGATCCATCGGTAGCTTCGCTGCGCCGGAATTGTGACCCTCTCTCACTACCCTGTCTGGAGAAAGCATACCTTCAGCCCTGTAATACTTCTGTAACTCCGTTTCTTCCATTTCCGCATGCCCGCTGTCGTCTTCTCGAAATTAGCGACAACCACTGCACCCTTACCCTGACAAACTACTTCGGCAGCTCCCGCTTGATGGGATATGGATGGACTAAGTAACATTGCTTCCCTGCAAAATGAACGTACCTCTTTCCTCCATCGGTCCTTCCATCTACCAAGGCTAGGTTATAATAGAAAGGCAATGTTTTCATTCATGGGTTTAGAACCAACGTCAGTTCAAGTGGTATCTGTGCTTGTACTTTCCGTAGCCTCCTGGTGACATGTTTCCTCCCAGTCGTCTTGGCACAACCTGCTGCATAGCTTCCCGCAATTCCGATACCTCTCTGCGTGCTGCTCACACACAGTGCTTCAAGGAATGTAAACACTACGTTATCACAACTTCCCTACATAATATTTCTACTTTGGCTAGTAACCGGTCCTCTGATTCTTCCACAATTTTCACATACTTTATTACTTGAGTCAGCTAGCGTAAAACCAAGTATGATTTAAAACACTTCTCCCGAAACTTGCGACTTGCATTGTGAGCTATTCAATTGCCGCCTTGTTTCCTTTTACCCACAACTTTACTACTTCCAGGGTGGTGTTCACCCTCATGAGGTTCTCCTCGTCAGCTAGCCCAAAGATCCTTCCGTATTCATCCAGCATCGCCTCCTCTTCATATGTCATAACTCTGGAACCTGCATCGTCTCTCAAATTCTCTTAAGTCTCAAGTATGTCATATACACTACTGTAACACCTTTAAGCACTATGTCATTCTCTGCTCCCTGCCAGAAACTGCTGAATGCTTCCTATAGTCGTCTCACCTCGTTACACATACCCGTGCGTTGCATACTACCTGTATCACCCAGCAGGTAATGGTGATCACCATTTGTTGCCTTTCAAACAGTACTCCCCCCATTCCCGTGCTCGTTCTGCAACGCCTTCTCTCTGGCGACGACTAGTAGCATATCCACGGTTCGCACGTTCTCCACCTTGTCTCCATATATACCCAGCCTGAGAACAGGGATACCCATTACTTATTCCTTCCTCCAAAATCCTGCTACCCCGCAGCAGTTCATCCCACCTACACTATACAATGTGCTCGATTTCTATGGTGTAAACATTGATACCTGCCCCCGCCCCCCTCCCCCGGCCCCAGGCTCCAGCGGTTCTACAGGTGATCACGGACTTCCAAGTTTCAGTTAGAAGGCAACAGCGGTCATGTGGGATCTGGTGGAGCCAGTGGTGCACACCGCTGATCCACGCCTCTAGTGGCTCCATACAATGAGTGCCATCTGCTGCCACCAGACAACCCACTAGCACTTGGAGCCACGTCGCAGTGACACCATCGTTTGTGCCGAGTTCAGAGAGCCTCTTGCGCGTTGGTATTGAGAGCTGGACTTTATTTCTTGCTGCAGTATTGGTATGGTATGCATCCTAGCATCCTCCCTACACTACTATGAACGCTTTCTCTTCTTCCATTACCTTGAGGAATGTTGAGGACTCGCTCTCAATTTTTTTTCACACACAAAAACTGAATAAATCAGACGCGAAGTAGGTTCCCTGATACGCACAACTGTCTCAGGTACTCTGAACTTCAGTGTCCAGTATGTTTATCAGCATTTGTGCTACCGTTTCTGTCTGTTGGTTTGGCATTGCGAGCATTTCCACATATCTCAAAGAAAGAACTGTAATCACGAGTCCATATTTATTCCTTCAAAGGTATTTCGTTGAAAGGCCGTAAGACATCAATTTTGAGCATATGAAATCATGCTAGCGTTGCCAGTAAGCTCCGCAATAGTAGTCTAGTTACACAAATCTGATTTCTCTGTACAGTGTATGCAATTCTACACCTTCTGGTCCACGTTCGCCCTCGTATTCTTCCACCAGCATATGTCCACAACACTGTTGGTAAACCTACATTCCCCACGACTTGCTAACACCTGATCATAACAGTGTGATACTCTGTCTCCCAGCTCTGCTAGTGCCACCACTCACTGTCCCAACTTAATGATGTCGGCACAGCAGCCTATCCAGTACACAGCATTGCAACTGCTTACGAAACTGCTCACATTATTCATCTGTCTTCTGTGCTGTCTGTCGTACTCCAAGCGCATTCTTTGCTGTCTGTCATACCCCAAGCGCATTACCTTGTTTTTGAAATGTCGTTTCTTTCCTACTCAATCCATCCACATTTCTGTGTATCTTTCTGGGTATACGTGTGACCTCAAAACCAAGTTCACTGTCATACTGCCTTCTTCTCCAAGGAATGATAGCAGTTCCTCCTCAAAACCAGGAGCGGAAAATTCATGGATAGCTTCAATTACCCTCGAGTCCATCCCTAGCCCATCGTATACACTTAAGGAAAAGACATGGACAGTGTCTTGGTGAACACCAGTGTGATAGCGACCGCTTCAAACTCTGAAATCTCCACACACACACACACACACACACACACACACACACACACATATAAGATCTTTAAATATTTAAGTGTAAATAAACACAAAATTTGTAAAGCTACACTAAATCATCAAATTCTCAAGTACAGCTCTATTGAAGTTAGTGTAAGGGAACTCTACTTCGTTTTCATTTTATTTCGTAATTAATTAACCTATGCTATCGTGCAATACTTGCTTATGGACTGAATTGTCATCATATCATCATATTATTTGGTGAATGGATACCACAATATCTTAAACTTTATTCTGGTCCGTTACTTGCGGTGATACTAAATTCTAATCGTCAGTGAAAGGATACTCACTAAAAGACAAACAACCCCATGATGGGATACGGATCAGTTACCACTATTCTCGTTGAATGACAGATTTCCCCAAATAAGAGAAACTGGGAATATGGGAAATGGAACACAATAGAATTCCGTAGCTTGGCCTCATATATTATCCTGTCCGAAGAAGAAATTCTGGTCGACCCATGAAGAGATGGCACGAAAATTTAGGTCACAACAAGCTAATAGCGTAAACCTGGAAGAGGTAGTAAACAAATTAAGTAAATACTAAATACATACCCTACTGCAAATTTTAGTCTTTTGAACTGAAAAGAAAGTTTGGTAGGTGCGACCGGAAATGTCGGAATAAAACTGCTTTTCCTTTATCTTTTCTGATACTATTTTTGTTTCAGTTATATCGTTTCATAGCTGTTTGACGCAATTCCTGTTCCATTACATAATTTTGGTATATCCATTCATCAAAATAAGTGATAATATTACTTTTAATCTTCTACTATGTAAAGGTATTCCTGATACATCATCGAATTCAAAAATTCGGTTGAAAAATTAACACTTTCAGTTGCATCAACCACTGAATCCATTGATTCGTATACTCTTTTCTCACCAGGAATCAGTTTTTGAATTAATGTAAACTACTTCATTTCTTGATGCTAAAACGGCTCTTTCGAATAACCAATTAGGTTTTGTGTTGTTCTGAACAATGCTCAGACTAAATTTATCTGTTAGTTCATCTGAATTGTTGCCATTGCTACATGATCCAGTTCTAAGTCTTAGTTGGCCAAGTATATGATCAACTGGGTCAGTATCTTCAACAGTCTGCAAGAGATTTTCTGCAGAATGTCTCGTTTATGCATCATTGGAAAGGAGAACCCTTGTATTTGTTCTTAACTATACTTCACTCACTCTACATCTACATCTACATGACTACTCTGCAATTCACATTTAAGTGCTTGGTAGAGGGTTCATCGAACCACAATCATACTATCTCTCTACCATTCCACTCCCGAAGAGCGCGCGGGAAAAACGAACACCTAAACCTTTCTGTCCGAGCTCTGATTTCTCTTATTTTATTTTGATGATCATTCCAACCTATGTAGGTTGGGCTCAACAAAATATTTTTGCATTCGGAAGACAAAGTTGGTGACTGAAACTTCGTAAATAGAGCTCGCCGCGACGAAAAAAGGCTTTGCTGTAATGACTTCCATCCCAATTCGCGTATCATATCTGCCACACTCTCTCCCCTACTAAGTAATAATACAAAACGAGCTGCCCTTTTTTGCACCCTTTCGATGTCCTCCGTCAATCCCACTTGGTAAGGATCCCACACCGCGCAGCAATATTCTAACAGAGGACGAACGAGTGTAGTATAAGCAGTCTCTTTAGTGGACTTGTTGCATCTTCTAAGTGTCCTGCCAATGAAACGCAACCTTTGGCTCGCCTTCCCCACAATATTATCTATGTGGTCTTTCCAACTGAAGTTGTTCGTAATTTTAACACCCAGGTACTTAGTTGAATTGACAGCCTTGAGAATTGTACTATTTATCGAGTAATCTAATTCCAACGGATTTCTTTTGGAACTCATGTGGATCACCTCACACTTTTCGTTATTTAGCGTCAATTGCCACCTGCCACACCATACAGCAATCTTTTCTAAATCGCTTTGCAACTGATACTGGTCTTCGGATGACTTTACTAGACGGTAAATTACAGCATCATCTGCGAACAACCTAAGAGAACTGCTCAGATTGTCACCCAGGTCATTTATATGGACCAGGAACAGCAGAGGTCCCAGAACGCTTCCCTGGGAACACCTGATATCACTTCAGTTTTACTCGATGATTTGCCGTCTATTACTACGAACTGCGACCTTCCTGACAGGAAATCACGAATACAGTCGCACAACTGGGACGATACCCCATAGGTCCGCAGCTTGATTAGAAGTCGCTTGTGAGGAACGGTGTCAAAAGCTTTCCGGAAATCTAGAAATACAGAATCAACTTGAGATCCCCTGTCGATAGCGGCCATTGCTTCGTGCGAATAAAGAGCTAGCTGCGTTGCACAAGAACGATGTGCCAAGGAGGTCAAAGAAATGATTGCTTCGAACATGCATTAAATTCATCCGCTGATGTTGGCATAACTGGAATCGTTTGTGAAAAATGACCAGAAAGTATAACTAAAGCACTTACCACTTATTCTGAATTACCTCAGACATCATGTAATGCCTCAAACGACTTTCTATGTGCCTTTGCACATTACTCACAAACGATTATTTTACATTGTTTTGGAAGCTGACCGTGTCGAGATGCACTTAAAACATTACAGACTGGAAATTCTTGTTCTGCAACATTTAATGATAGTTTCGAAAGAGAATGAGCAGTTCGTTCTACTTGCAGTCATGATGCAGCAATTCCAGATGATGTCAAAGCAAGTGTGACCTCCTTTTTGGCATGTATTTAATCCTGTGTTAAACTTATCATCAATGACTTTCCTATATTCGTGGTACCTCCATTTACCACCTGTACCTCCCTTCTCATGATTCATGATGATTTTGAATTTTTAGGTTAACATCGTCAACTAAATTATTTCTTTCTGTTAACGTGGCTATTTCTAATTATCAATGTGAATTTGCATGAGTTTGAACAACCTTCGAATAAACGTTATCTACTAATTCATATAGAACGTTAACAGTGTTTAATATGTCATTTGTAAGCTCACTTAGGCCAGCTAAAGAATAGGTTGTTCGTGTTCTCGGTTTCATTTAGTGAGATCACACCGGAATGCTTCATATATAAGCCTGTAATTTCTTGTTCTTCTGCTTTTTATCTCTTGTAGACTAAAAGGTATCAGATAGATTATATAATGGTAAGGCAGAGATTCAGGAACCAGGTTTTAAATTGTAGGGCATTTCCAGGGGCAGATGTGGACTCTGACCACAATCTATTGGTTATGAACTGTAGATTAAAACTGAAGAAATTGCAAAAAGGTGGGAATTTCAGGAGATGGGACCTGGATAAACTGACTAAACCAGAGGTTGTACAGAGTTTCAGGGACAGCATAAGGGAACAATTGACAGGAATGGGGGGAAGAAATACAGTAGAAGAAGAATGGGTAGCTCTGAGGGGTGAAGTAGTGAAGGCAGCAGAGGATCAAGTAGGTAAAAAGACGAGGGCTAGTAGAAATTCTTGGGTAACAGAAGAAATATTGAATTTAATTGATGAAAGGAGAAAATACAAAAATGCAGTAAATGAAGCAGGCAAAAAGGAATACAAACGTCTCAAAAATGAGATCGACAGGAAGTGCAAAATTGCTAAGCAGGGATGGCTAGAGGACAAATGTAAGGATGTAGAGGCTTATCTCACTAGGGGTAAGATAGATACTTCCTACAGGAAAATTAAACAGACCTTTGGAGATAAGAGAACCACTTGTATGAACATCAAGAGCTCAGATGGAAACCCAGTTCTAAGCAAAGAAGGGAAAGCAGAAAGGTGGAAGGAGTATATAGAGGGTCTATACAAGGGCGATGTACTTGAGGACAATACTATGGAAATGGAAGAGGATGTAGATGAAGATGAAATGGGAGATACGATATTGCGTGAAGAGTTTGACAGAGCACTGAAAGACCTGAGTCGAGACAAGGCCCCGGGAGTAGACAACATTCCATTAGAGCTACTATCGGCCTTGGGAGAGCCAGCCCTGACAAAACTCTACCATCTGGTGAGCAAGATGTACGAAACAGGCGAAATACCCTCAGACTTCAAGAAGAATATAATAATTCAAATCCCAAAGAAAGCAGGTGTTGACAGATGTGAAAATTACCGAACTATCAGTTTAATAAGTCACAGCTGCAATATACTAACACGAATTATTTACAGACGAATGGAAAAACTGGTAGAAGCCGACCTCGGGGAAGATCAGTTTGGATTCCGTAGAAATGTTGGAACACGTGAGGCAATACTGACCTTACGACTTATTTTAGAAGCTAGATTAAGAAAAGGCAAACCTACGTTTCTAGCATTTGTAGACTTAGAGAAAGCTTTTGACAATGTTGACTGGAAAACTCTCTTTCAAATTCTAATGGTGGCAAGGGAAAAATACAGAGAGCGAAAGGCTATTTACAATTTGTACAGAAACCAGATGGCACTTACAAGAGTCGAGGGGCGTGAAAGAGAAGCAGTGGTTGGGAAGGAAGTGAGACAGGGTTGTAGCCTCTCCCCGATGTTATTCAATCTGTATATTGAGCAGGCAGTAAAGGAAACAAATTATAAATTCGGAGTAGGTATTAAAATCCAGGGAGAAGAAATAAAAACTTTGAGGTTCGCCGATGACATTGTAATTCTGTCAGAGACAGCAAAGGACTTGGAAGAGCAGTTGAACGGAATGGACAGTGTCTTGAAAGGTGGATATAGGATGAACATGAACAAAAGCAAAACGAGGATAATGCAATGTGGTCGAATTAAGTCTGGTGATGCTGAGAGAATTAGATTAGGAAATGAGACACTTAAAGTAGTAAAGGAGTTTTACTAATTGGGGAGCAAAATAACTGATGATGGTCCAAGTAGAGAGGATATAAAATGTAGACTGGCAATGGCAAGGAAAGCGTTTCTGAAGAAGAGAAATTTGTTAACATCGAGTATAGATTTAAGTGTCAGCAAGTCGTTTCTGAAAGTATTTATATGGAGTGTAGCCATATAGGGAAGTGAAACATGGACAATAAATAGTCTGGACAAGAAGAGAATAGAAGCTTTCGAAATGTGGTGCTACAGATGAATGTTGAAGATTAGATGGGTACATCACGTTACTAATGAGGAGGTATTGAATAGGATTGGGTAGAAGAAAAGTTTGTGGCACAACTTGACTAGAAGAAGGGATCGGTTGGTAGGACATGTTCTGAGGCATCGAGGGATCACAAATTTAGCATTGGAGGGCAGCGTGGAGGGTAAAAATGGTAGAGGGAGACCATGAGATGAATACACTAAGCAGATTCAGAAGGATGTAGGTTGCAGTAAGTACTGGGAGATGAAGGAGCTTGCACAGGTTAGATTAGCATGGAGAGCTGCATCAAACCAGTCTCAGGACTGAAGACCACAACAACAACAACAACAGACTAATGTTTTGTTTGTGACCTCTAGATCGTTGTCTTGCACTAACTACACTCACTGTGAATGTAGTTAGTTAATTTCTTAAACTTGTTTCTTCAGCAGTGTGTCTACATCTGCTTGCTGAGTGGTTGCTCGACCCTCTTCTTTCGTTTCATCTCGTTGTTCACCTGTCAAGATTTCTCTTAGTCTATGCATTCTCTGCTATTGTGAAGCTAAACGTACTTCCTCTTCTCATCTCTTTCGTTTCTTCACTTTCCTTTCTTTTTTTCCTTTTCCGTTCGCAACTAGCAATATCCCATTCCCCCTACACTGCTCATTACCTAAATAAACTCACTTTCAGTTAAATTTATTTCCCTTTCTACTGCTTATGCTGACTCACGTGTCTCATCATCGCCTTTATTCATTCTTTCGAGCCGGCTCGTATCCTCGTTAAGAAAGGATAATGCAGCTTTTGAGAAGATTCGCAAACATCCTGGAACATTCTCGAACTTCGGAAAATTCAAGAACAATGTGGATCACTCTAGAACCCTCTATAACGTTCTGGAAGAGTCTTTAACATTCTGGAACACTCTAGAGCATTCCCGAATCTTTGGTAATATTCCTTAACGTTCTGGAACATTCTAGAATAGTTTCGAAGATTCTAGACGGAACATTCTGGTTGGTCTCGGCCACTTTGGCAATCGATTCCCAGCAGCTTCGCTGACTTCTCGGAATAAGGCCATTGATGTAACGCTCTCATTTGTCACCCACATCTCCGAACCCAACCCCTGCAGTTCAAGACCGAAACCTTCTTCATGTTTGATGGACGGAGGGCTACCGTAACATATAACCCACTGATACTGTGGTTGTGGGTTGCAAACAGCGCTTATATTTATTACGTACACCGATTTTTCATACACTGTTCGCTTCCATAAGAAGGGTTACTTTACAGATACGCTTATGGTACGCAGTGCATCTGTGTGTGCGCTTGAAGAGACTGGAACAGTAATTGACCTATTATGCGCCAAAAGATCGCGTTCCCTCCATACAAATGGAAAAGGGCCCTTTTTGACAGAACGTAACAAAACTGCGTTTAATAATCCGGGCAGCGGAGCAACCTATTGCAAAAATTGTTAAATGATGCTCGTCCCGCACGACTACTTGCAAAAAGGTTCCATTGTATCACGAGGCAAATGGTGATGTAGCAATAAGGATCGTCGTTGCTGTAATTATAGCTCCGAGTCCGCCGTACTGCACCGTGGACAGAGATGACTATAGTTACGGTCAGAAAAAAAAGAAAAGAAGTGGAGGATAGAGACAATCTTAGCAAAACGTAGAAAATTATCTCATGAATACATTCGAATAACAGTCAGCCTTTGTGAACTCTGTGCTTTACAGTAGTAAAGAAATTCTGGCAAGGGAATGAAGTTTTCGTCTTCAATAAAGATTTTTTCTTTTCTTCTTTTTTCCTGTTTTATACACTCTACTATTCGTCCGCCTATAAATTTTTCCAGATGCCTTAGAGGATGAGTCTCTAATCTGCCTCTTCTTCTTCCTACTCATTTTTCTTCATGTGTTCTTGCGTTTACATTCTCATTTGCTACTTGATCTGTCCCTTAAATTTTCAGCCTGCCTCTACATAATCGCATTCCAGTTGTTCCCATTTCCTCCCCGTCCGGAATTCCTGTTATCTACGTTTCATTTTAATACTTTGGTGTATCTAGACTTAAGGGGATACGGAATCGGATTTTGGGTTAAAAAATCGAATTTTTTTTATTGGCGTATTATATTCTGCCATGTTTCCTCTTTAAAATGACGTATCATACATAGCTCTACTACAATTATAACTATTTTATTTTTATATATTTGTGAGATCGGGTATTGCGCTTTAGTTATACACGTCTCTCGTGGCTGACCATGAACTTTTTGGCAGTACCTTTAAAGTGACATGAATTCAAATATCCCGGTTTCCAGCGACTATTTATACACTAGTTGCCCGAAAATGTTTCTCTCTGGTTTCCTCAAGTTACTCTTTGACTTTGTGGCGGGACTGTTTTGTAAACAGTGTGATATAAGAAAGTAGTTGTTGTTGAGTTATTTCGTATTTAGTGCTTCATTTTTCGCAGTGAAAATGCCTAGAGCTAAAGCAAAAGTATTTAAAAAGCGTGTGAACTGGCAAAAGAAAAGAAATAATGATTCATTAGCAAAGCAAAGCAGTTCATCATCATCACTGTTGGAAAATGTGAATCCACTTATTACTGATTTGCCGAACGAACTTACACCAAATGAAAACAGTGCTTCTCACAAAAAACTAAGAGATTTGGAAGAGAAATATAATTTACTTGATAGAGGAGGTTAGTTTATGGATTGCGAGCAATTGGTAAGGGCAAAGCAGCTGGTGATATGCTATGTGGTGTTCTAAATCTTCCAAGTGCACCTTCAAAGTTTGAAGCTTACAATTATGTACTAGGATCTGCAGTTGAAGATGTAGCACAGAAGTCAATGCAGGTTGCTGTGGAAGAAGCAGTGGAAGAAAATGACGGCAGTCGTGACCTCACAGTGGCGTTTGATGGCACGTGGCAGAAAAGGGGCCACACCTCCAACAATGGTGTTGTAACAGCAACTAGTGTTGATACTGGCAAGGTTATTGATGTTGCAATAATGTCTAAATACTGTAGGTGCACAGGCAGGCTGAAAAATGAACACAGTGATGACTGTATTGCTAATTATTATGGTAGTAGTGGTGGCATGGAGGTTGCTGGGGTGAAGAAAATTTTTCATCGTTCTTCACAGTGGTATAATGTTCGCTATGTCAAATATCTGGGAGATGGTGACTCTAAAGCATTCAAAGAAGTTTTGGAAAGCAAACCATATGGGAACAGTGTAAATATAAGCAAACTTGAATGTATAGGACATGTGCAGAAGAGAATGGGTGCCAGGCTGAGAAGGTTAAAATCAGTTATGAAAGGGAAAAAACTAGATGATGGGAAAACCTTGGATGGCAGAGGAAGATTGACTGATTCCATAATAGACCACATTCAGAACTGCTATGGCCTTGCAATCAGGCAAAATACAGGCAATCTTGAAGAAATGAGGAGAGCTATATGGGCTTTATACACTCCTGGAAATTGAAATAAGAACACCGTGAATTCATTGTCCCAGGAAGGGGAAACTTTATTGACACATTCCTGGGGTCAGATACATCACATGATCACACTGACAGAACCACATGCACATAGACACAGGAAACAGAGCATGCACAATGTCGGCACTAGTACAGTGTATATCCACCTTTCGCAGCAATGCAGGCTGGTATTCTCCCATGGAGACGATCGTAGAGATGCTGGATGTAGTCCTGTGGAACGGCTTGCCATGCCATTTCCACCTGGCGCCTCAGTTGGACCAGCGGTCGTGCTGGACGTGCAGACCGCGTGAGACGACGCTTCATCCAGTCCCAAACACGCTCAATGGGGGATAGATCCGGAGATCTTGCTGGCCAGGGTAGTTGACTTACACCTTCTAGAGCACGTTGGGTGGCACGGGATACATGCGGACGTGCATTGTCCTGTTGGAACAGCAAGTTCCCTTGCCGGTCTAGGAATGGTAGAACGATGGGTTCGATGACGGTTTGGATGTACCGTGCGCTATTCAGTGTCCCCTCGACGATCACCAGTGGTGTACGGCCAGTGTAGGAGATCGCTCCCCACACCATGATGCCGGGTGTTGTCCCTGTGTGCCTCGGTCGTATGCAGTCCTGATTGTGGCGCTCACCTGCACGGCGCCAAACACGCATACGACCATCATTGGCACCAAGGCAGAAGCGACTCTCATCGCTGAAGACGACACGTCTCCATTCGTCCCTCCATTCACGCCTGTCGCGACACCACTGGAGGCGGGCTGCACGATGTTGGGGCGTGAGCGGAAGACGGCCTAACGGTGTGCGGGACCGTAGCCCAGCTTCATGGAGACGGTTGCGAATGGTCCTCGCCGATACCCCAGGAGCAACAGTGTCCCTAATTTGCTGGGAAGTGGCGGTGCGGTCCCCTACGGCACTGCGTAGGATCCTACGGTCTTGGCGTGCATCCATGCGTCGCTGCGGTCCGGTCCCAGGTCGACGGGCACGTGCACCTTCCGCCGACCACTGGCGACGACATCGATGTACTGTGGAGACCTCACGCTCCACGTGTTGAGCAATTCGGCGGTATGTCCACCCGGCCTCCCGCATGCCCACTATACGCCCTCGCTCAAAGTCCGTCAACTGCACATACGGTTCACGTCCACGCTGTCGCGGCATGCTACCAGTGTTAAAGACTGCGATGGAGCTCCGTATGCCACGGCAAACTGGCTGACACTGACGGCGGCGGTGCACAAATGCTGCGCAGCTAGCGCCATTCGACGGCCAACACCGCGTTTCCTGGTGTGTCCGCTGTGCCGTGCGTGTGATCATTGCTTGTACAGCCCTCTCGCAGTGTCCGGAGCAAGTATGGTGGGTCTGACACACCGGTGTCAATGTGTTCTTTTTTCCATTTCCAGGAGTGTATTTCCACACCGCATCCACGGATGAGCATCCACAACATGGTTTGTGCCCCAAAGGTGAAAACAGCTGGTGTAAATACAATAGGGGACTAACAACAGGAGAGAAATACATTCACCACCACAGTCTACCATCAGCCATCATGGCAGAAATAAAGCCCATTTTCAGAGATCTGGCTGACAGAAGTCTTCTGATGAAATGTCTTCACGGAAAAACGCAGAACCCCAACGAGTGCTTGAATAGTGTGATATGGCATCGTCTCCCAAAAACAGTGTTTGTCGGAATTAATACACTACATTTTGGTGTGTATGATGCTGTGGCAACCTTCAATCTTGGAAATATAACTAAATGCCAGGTCCTTCAAAAGTTGGGTATGTGTGTTGGTTCCCGTACGGTACGTGCTATGTTCTTTTTAGATCAGCACAGACTAAGGCATGCTGATAATATAATCAAGACATTAGTGAAAAAAGCAAGACAGGTGCAGAGGGGTGCCAAAAGAAGACTTGAAGATGATTATGAAGACTGTGAAGGGGGTATTAGCTACGGATCAGGAATGTTTTAATCTTCTTTCTCCGTTTCCCGTAAGTTTACTTTTTACTTCATCTAGGAACATTATCTCAGGTACTGGTCAACCTAGAAGTCTGAAATTTTTATGACGTAGTGACATAGGTCCCTATTACATACTGAAACAACGATTTTTTAATTACTTGATTTACATAAGACTTAGGGGTGATAGTCTAGTAAAAAGCGATGGAAAAAATTTACTTAAAAATAAATGTACAATATCTCTGTAAGAAAATACTTTGACAATAAACTGTTGTTTCAGTATTGTTGTAACATATGAATGCACATACAGTAAAATTTTTACCTCTCTGTCTCCAGTAGTTTGTGAGAAAATGTTCCCTATAGTAGGCATATATTAACATTGCGGGGATAGGTGATTCCGTATCCCCTTAAGCTTTTAGGGATTGATTTTCATGTCAATGTTTCATGCCAGTAATTCTCTTTCGGTGATGAAACTTTTCTTCTTTTTATTTTTTTATGGAGTCATCTTCATGACTTTATTCTCTTTCTTGAAGGCCTATTAAAGTTGTCCATTTCATTCTTGTAACTTTTCCTTTCTTACTGCTATAGTTTCCGTATGGAATTCGACGATTATCATTGGTAATTTTACTTTTGCACATTCATATCTCTTCCGAAATAGCATTTCCCAGTCATACATTGCTGCTTCGACATTACTTACCTCTATTATACTATCTCTTACGAAGTTACAATTTTGTTCCTGTTTGCATGCTGTAGAAACTGTTGATTATTCGCGTCACTCCTTCAGCCCCATTCCGTCTTACATTGTCGGAGGCTTTGTCTACATTCACAAAGGCGTTTTGATTCAGTTGTACGTGTTTAAGCACAAGGTCACGTAGTATTTCTGGCACTTTTACTTTTTTGAAAATAAGCTGAGATTCGTTCGGTATCTCATAATTTTCTCTCTATTCTTTCAGATGTTATTTTGGTTATGAGATGTCAGCCAACAGACTGACACTTGATCGAAAAATATTGTGAGTTTGTCAGATCAAATTCCTCTTCATACTTCTAGATTACTCGACGTTTCGAATCCCTGCTATTACCTTCTTCGGAATTCTTCTGGTGTCTCCGGGTGATAGAGCAATGTCGGACACCATAGTCGCTTCCATTTATAAGACATTGCTTTTTCGGAGGAGTTACTGGTAGAAATCGTCAGGTTTGGGCAAATATTGGTGGAAGATAGCGGAAGACAGTGGAAATCTCATTATAATACTATTTTTGTCGTGCCTCCGAAGTGTTCACGAAGACATTGTGTTCAGAACTGGTTGCTTCTGGGCTGGGTGGCTATGCATACCGGCGTGCAGGCCACTGGCCAAGCGATTCTAGGCGCTTCAGTCCGGAACCGCGCTCCTGCTACGGTCGCAGGTTCGAATCGTGCCTCGGGCATGGATGTGTGTGACGTCCTTAGTTTAGTCAGATTTAAGTGGTTCTACGTCTAGGGGACTGATGAGCTCAGATGTGAATTCCCATAGTACTTAGAGCCATTTGAACCATTTGAACCACAGCGGAGTCTAAACACCTGTCTCCGCTTGTATTACTCCTATAAACGCTGTGTCCTAGAACTTAGTTAGCTGTTCCGTACATCAGCACATCCTGCGGCTGGAGATCGATCATACATTTTATTTTCATAATGATTTGATTTTATGGTGAATGATATTTAGGAAATCATCGAATCTGTGTAGATCTATCTCGCGTGGCCACACAACAAGCATGTCACATCACAGCGGACCGAGCCTGGTGGTTTTAAATCCACATTGCGTAGTGCTTACTCTTTGAATTGCTCTACAAAAATGTCAGCGAATACTGGTAAGCCCATAGCAACAACGTCAGATAGTTCATTTGTATTTAAATGAGCTGGAACCACAGGCAAAATTCAACAAGGCTAGATATATCTGGAGCAATTTTACTTCCATAGAGGTGGGGCCTACCTGCATTTAGAATCATCTCTAAAGACCATTACTTTGAGCATCTTTCGGACAACTAACGCATCAGCTCCCAACTGGCGCACGAGTAAATGACTTCGGTGTAGCCGATTCGAGAACTGATACTTGTATCATCCTTTCTGAAACTAGCTACATAAATAGTTATAATCATAGACGAGCAAACAATACCAAGACGTACCTCTTCCCAACCACTCAAAACCAAAAAATTATACGTGCATTTTTGGTAAACACAAAAACCAGTGTTGCACTATGTAATCATAGCCGCTAAGAAATAATTACAGGTACTAAGAGATTTTACTCATCTTTTCTGGCTCTCTTGCAGATAATTAGCAGCTGGTTTTATGGGTGGCGGGTTTGTTATTGTACTGACTGAAACTTTTTTCTTCTAATCCTTTCTTATCATTAGTTTTCCTCAGAAACACTACCCAGAAAACAAAGTAGTGTAAATAACCATCAGAAAAACGTTCTGAAATGCTAATCTCAACAAAAGAGTGACTAAACCTAAGAATCTGAATTACACCTGATTACATCGAAAACATGTTATTGCCTCCCCAGTCGTCTAGTAGTCTGAAAATAAAGCCTTACGGTTTCAAGAAGTTATTTGTTCGTGATCTCGTTCGCGGTCGGGAAGTAATGCCACTGAGCTCTGGTAGGTGGCCCTGGAAATTCTTACAAAATTTATTCTCGAGTTAGGATCGTATTTACAAAACAAGATCAAACACCTTTGTGAAGTCAAATAAACTTACGTTTTATTTTTAATGGGGCCACCATGCTCCGACACGAAGGTTTCGAATTTCTTTATAATCAAACGAGTGACCTCATTCCTCATTTCGCCTGACTGACAAATGCAATAGCCTTAGATAAATATTACTAAACAGGCTGCATTATTAATTTCTATTAACTCAGTGTATATAATGAGAGCACCATACGCACGTGCGCCATCGTACATAAAAGTCATAATAGAAACAAATAGCACTCCGTCTACCAGGACCATCCGACCGCCGTGTCATCCTCAGAGGAGGATGCGGATAGGAGGGGCGTGGGGTCAGCACACCGCTCTCCCGGTCGTTATGATGGTATTCTTCACCGGAGCCGCTACTATTCGTTCGAGTAGCTCCTCAATTGGCATCACGAGGCTGAGTGCACCCCGAAAAATGGCAACAGCGCCTGGTGGCCTGGATGGTCACCCATCCAAGTACCGACCACCCGCGACAGCGCTGAACTTCGGTGATCTCACGGGAACCGATGTATCCACTGCGGCAAGGCCGTTGCCGATAATAGAAACAAAGAAAAGACAAAAGGGGAAATGTCTCAAAGTGACTAACTGGACCAGCATTCAGGTTCGAGCGAGAACCTTCTACAAAAATACATTTCTTACTGTAACAACGTTCTAACTGGAATATAACTGTTAATGAAAGTATTTTGGAAACTACTGTTTTAATGTCACAAAATGATACTATTCCCTGGTTACATTTTTTCAAATTAATAATTGAAGTATCTGGAATTCTAAATTAATAATTGAAGTCTCTGTAATTCAAAAGTTTCTTTTTTTTTAACATTAGTGTCTAAACAAATATTTTTTGATCAAAACAAGTTATTAAATATACAACAGAGTGTTTCCGTTAAGGCATGTGGCAATTAATGTAAATAACCTCTGTTTGCTTAGAAGTTTTCCACAGTCTCTACTTTTTATGTTGTAGCTTTCTCACTATTTTTCTTTAAATGACTTGTTTTCAGTTGAACTAGTTACATTCTTTCGAACAAGTAACACATACTTAGATCCTGAATAATAAATAAAAATCCAAGACGCTTCAATTTTTTTTTTTTTTTCGATATCGGAATTTTGTAGATTATTCATTACAAATTCAGTTGACTGTCTTCTAGAAGGCAGGAGTGTGAAACGAGTGGACTGATCTTTTTCTTTTATTTTAAGTATCCGCTCTTATGCGTAAGAAACGACGAGATGGCGAAGCCTTACTGCTGTATGTTATACATACGTACTGCCCTTGTCAATAACCCAAAAGAAATGTTTTCCTAGTTATATCCTGTATAGAGGCCTATGAATACATTTATGTCTGCATCGCACCATGCACATGTAATTCACTACTGTAAAGTAAACAAGAGAGTTTGGATCGACTGATGCATTAAAGGTATTGCGTGTACCATCTCATACATTACGTCACACGAGAAATTTTCATCGCTAGTGTTTGGCTCCCAAGCGTAGAAGAGATGGTGCCGTCTAGTTTTGTATAACACTAGCGTATATGTCACTCTTCCCTAACAACCTAATCTTTAGCCCTGTCACGGGAAAAGCCACACATAACACTATTTCACTCTAACGTGAAACACGCTAACGTTAATCTTTGAGAGGATTTCGAAGATTGACGGCGCATGTGTCTAAAGAACAAAGCTGTCGTACTATAATTTTGAATTTGGTGAAATTAACAGAAAAACCAAAAGGACTTTAACCTTGGGAGTTCATGAAAGTGGCAGAATCATAAATGAATGAAAAAAATGAACGGTCGCCAGCCCAGTTAGGCACATTAATTTGGAAATGTATATTTGAGGAAACTGAATATTGGTTATTGAATTTACATTCATTTAGATTACCCTTTGAATAGCAAACAGGATACAAACTGACACAGTTCACTGTGAACTGCGTGTAACAGCAGTTACCAATAACGCACACACCAGTAAATTATAGGAAGTACATTGGCACCAATCTCATACTAATGACAGCTACACTCAAGAGCATTACTTAATAAAATACTAAAATGTTACTGCATGAAGTGCATAAGTAAATTTGGATATGAGGGGCTTTTATCGTGACTGACATGAAAACAAAAACAAAGATTAATAATACCATAAATACACTGTTTAAGCTCCTCTACATATATCAGTCTTCCTTAACAACAGTAATAGTTCATTTTTTTCCTAATAGATGGAAAATATAAGGGGGACCCATAAACTAGTATAGTTTCACTAGTCAGTGCTCTTTGATTATTACAATTCAAGAAGCTAAACATTCACTTCACTTGGAGTAGTTCTAGCGTTAAAAGGTTTTTGCTTTTCACATTTAACCAAATACAACATTGATGATGATAATTTATGGCAATGTTTGCCGACAAGATAAAGAATGCAACCTTTAACACTAGATTGCGTACTCACCGCATGTCTGAAATCCAATAATATCACATAGTTCATAATTTACTTTGCAATATAATGAAATACAAAACTGGGCTTAATCGACTTAAAAAAAGGAACCATTCATGATAGATATCAAAACCACAGTATTTTCGAAAATGAGTATAAATTATTTTCCTTTTTATCACCTGTGAAGCAAGTATTCTAGACAATAATATTTACACAATCTGGCATTGTAATCCTGCTAAACTATATTTTGTAATAAGCTAAGGATACTTTAGCAAAAGCCTCTCTATCTTTACTTTTGTGATTTTAGTTTTAACGTTTACTACTCCTTTTACAGTAGACAAAAAATCACTTTTAAACACTAGAATGCAAGAATTGTTCATTTGAATCTGGACACTCGGTTTTAGTAGCACTTAGGCGAGGACCCTGTATAAGTTCGTGATCAGGATAGAAAAAACGGTTCCGGACATGAATTTAGTCATTTGTAATTATTATTGAAACAACACACAAATTAACTGGTCCATGCCCATATGCGTTACTGAATGTATGAAGTTTGAGAAGCAGTGGCGAAAATTGGTGGCAAGCGACATGGCGGCTAACTGTACTTACGGCTCTTGATGTTCTAATGCTCTACAAAGTCTCTTCTTGGCGTCGGATTTTCAACAAATTAGAGTCATTCCTTTATGCCGAGAATACCATTTAATAACCAGATCCACATACGAGGGAAATCCTTTATAAAGCAGCTTCCAATTGCCTCTCTTAGCATCGTCAAAGTGTACCGTGTTACGGCTAGTCACATACTGCGTGCCGTTCACACAAAGGAGCCGCTCAGTTCGACCGCCGAAACCACCTTTTACATCGCACCATGCCACTTCCGTTGCGAAGGGACTTCCCTACAGCTTTACATGTTACAAATAGAAGTTCCCTAAGCATCAGCCACCTTTCAGCAAACATTTTCTTTTTTATGAACATGCTCATATTACAATAATTTATTATTTTAACATATCCGTTTGCTTTTCTTCGCATATACATTACAAAACTCTAATTTTCTTGTCATAGGTCAAGGAGTTTAAATAACACAGAATACACACTTCATAATTGCAGGTACACAGTTACATAATATAAACCTACTCCTAATCGTTATAGGTGTAACACTTGGTCATCAGACTTTTACGTCACGGTGTCTTGGAATGAGGGCATGTAGTGCTTTTAGTGGTGATCCATCCATCGGATGATTATATTAAGATCAGTTGCCACTTTTTATGTTGTGTGAAGCCTCTCCACACCGGCATGATAGCCAACAAAAAAGGTGAAAGTTCTACTGCCATCTCTCACTAAGCTAGGTCTTGCAGGGTATGGGTACTGCGATTATGAATAACCATTAATACGCGCCCATTGGGAGATAGATTGGGTCGAAATTTGAACAAAGGGTAGCGGTTTGGAGGGCAGAGGAAAAACCGTGCCAAGGCAAGAGCCAAGGGAAAAATACCTCTGCGATAGTTGTGCCGTGTTGTAAGAGCAGTAGCTGCCTGCGACAGGCCATGCAAGGGTAGCTTCTGTTAGTAGTGGGTATGAAGCAGGCAGATACCTTTGACGTTGGTGGGTCGATGTTAGACGATTGTTGCAGCTGTGTACCGGTGTTTGCTTCTCGATCACCATAAGCACACCTGTAACAGTTGGGTTCATCATCGTTTAGCGTCCGATAGGTCATATATCGGATTCACAGTGTAGGGAAGTGTTGGCGGTTTGTGTGTGCATTAGTGTGCGAAGTTGTCGGCTTCCCTGCTGTACCCTAATGGTGGGCCGTGGTAGCAGCTGGCATATCCAGCCAGTATTGCTGATGTGCAGGGGCTTGCCGACGTTGTCGCTTGTGAGTGTATGTTAGCTTGCCATAGGTGGTTACGTCCTAGCTAGCAAAGTCTTTGGCAGCTTATGCTTCCACCTGCGGTTTTGATGATAGTTTCCCAGAATAAGAATGAAAGGGCTGTTCGGGTGTCTCGAGTACCTGTATAGCAGTGTGGTGCCCACCTTGGTACAAATTCGGAACGAGTAGGTTATGTGCCGGCACAGGTTTCCAACCCCATCCTCCAATCATATGAGCATGACACTACGCTATACAAACATCAGTTACAGTCAACTACACACGAATGATATACTTAAGACATTATCTCATACTTCGCGAAGTATATGTACCATTGTGTGTGAAGGAAGAACGATCCTCGCCAACTAGGGAACCGAATCTACACGTCGTGGGTTCCCAGCCACGAATGCCATACAGTTTCAATTAAGCTCCAAGACGAGTAAAAGTGAGCATCTCTGACGCGCTGAAACTGCGCGGACGCAGGGTCTTAATTCGCTAACAGCTAAGATCATGTACCAAAATCCGACATTGTATCAAAAAAAATGGCTCTGAGCACTATGGGACTTAACATCTGTGGTCATCAGTCCCCTAGAACTTAGAACTACTTAAACCTAACTAACCTAAGGACATCACACACATCCATGCCCGAGGCAGGATTCGAACCTGCGACCGTAGCGGTCGCGCGGTTCCAGACTGAAGCGCCTTTAACCGCGTGGCCACACTGGCCGGCCGACATTGTATCAGCTCAGCTCCAATGATCGCAAAATCACTGCCCCAATGAAATTCCAGCCATACATTTACTCTTGAGAACACTAAGGGCTTTCTGACATTGTACTTCAGGACCCAACAAACGATGGAAGAGGTAGATACAACCACAACGTCCTCCAAGAGCTCAAGGAAGAGGCAGGGCATGCCTATGGACTATATGGTGATGGAGTGCATTGTAGAATGTGACAGACAAGTCCGAAGTTATTATAACGGAAATAGTTATATTGATTGGAGGTAGCAGTGTGTGGAATAAAATTACTCTGAAGTGATAAAAGTCGACGGAGGCCTCGTAATATCCTGTCTGACCTCCTTTATCCCGGCTTAGTGCTGCACCTCGACGGGTCATGGACTCCATATGTCACTGGATATCCCCTCCAGAAATCTTGAGCCGTGTTGCCTTTATAGTCGTCCAACAGTGTGAAAGTGTTTCTGGTGCAGGATTTTGTTCACGTACTGACCTCTCGATTATTTCCCATGTCGGGCGATCTGTGTGGCCGAATCATCCACTGCAACTGTCCTGAATGTTCTTCAAAACAGTCGAAAATAATTGTGGCCCGGTGTCATGGCACATTGTCATCCGCAAAAATTTCATCGTTGTTTGACAACATGATGTCCATGAATAGCTTCAAGTTGTCTCAAAGTCGCCTAACATAATCATTTACAGTAAATGTCGATTCACTTGGACTAGAGGACCTAGTCCATTCCATGTACTGACAGCTTACACTATTATGGAGCCACCAGCAGCTTGCACAGTGTCGTGTTGAAAACTTGGATCCACGGCTTCGTGGTGTCTGCGCAACACTCCAATCGTACCATCAGCTCTTACCAACTGAAATTAGGACTCAACTGACCAGGCCACGGTTTTGCTGTCGTCTAGGGTCAGACAGATATGGTCGCGAGTCTAGGAGAGGCGCTGTAGGCGATGTCGTGATGTTAACAAAGGCACTCGCGACGGTCGTCTGCTGCCTTAGCCATGAACAGTCCCGGATTACGATATTTCCGACCCTAGGCAACCCACACCCCTCGTCAAGCGTTTGAGATAGAACATCAACAATTTAAAGAAAAGGTTTTTCAAAACTATGTTTTTTAGTGCACATATCTCTGAAGAAATGGAAATTTGTGGTAAGTTCTATGGGACCAAACTACTGAGGTCATCGGTCCGTAAGCTTACACAGTACTTAATCAAACTTAAACTAACTTACACTAAGGACAACACACAAATCCATGGCCGAGGGAGGACTCGATACTCCGAAGGGGGCAGTCGTGAGACCCTTGAAAAGGCATCTCAGATCGCTCGGCTACCTCGCGCGACGATTTCTGAAGAGTTTGATATACAAAACACATATGTTCGAGGAAATGTAAGACATGTTATTTGGTCTTAAGTCTGCCAAAGTGCAGTGCCACGCCTCTTCACACAGCAATCTTCCATCGCACGTCACTGCGTTTTGTTCTGTGGAATTCAAGTGTGTATGCTTTGTAATGGAAGCCATCAAACCTTTATTCAGGATAATGGAAATAAAAGTGTCCTGTGGTGCCTCTCCTGTCTGCAGTCGGCCGGTTTGACACTCTACCCACTTTAGAATAAAAAAATAAAGAAAATAAAAAGTTCGCAGTTAATACTAGGTGGGATTATATGTAACAGGGAGAACAAAAAAATTTGCGCTTTTTATTGCCTATTAGGTATTACCTTTCTCCTTGGTGTGACATAAAATTTAATATAACATAAAACCAGTAAAGACAAGAGACAAGCAGAGCGGTACACATTTCTTCAATCCTTTGGTCCCAGCATATTTTTTTCTCTCTAATCTTGCTACAGTTTTACAGGAGTGCTTTCCTTTCTGCGAAAGAACCTATTAACTCGTCAAAATTCGTTAAACGTCTTGCTACACGAAAAATCAAAATGTTCTTGTCTAATACTGAAAAAGCTGTTAATGGGAATAGCACCCAAGACTAGTATGGTTTCTCGATCTGATTGCGTCTGTTCTGCCACTGTCTGCTAGATAAAATGAAATAGGCCTTTCCAATATCGCAGCAGTTGTATCACACGCCAAATAAGCAAGACTATTTTGGCTCAAACGCTCATTTTTATCAACCTCATTTACTTAAATAACACAACAGAATATAATCCGTGAAGTATCAATGTCAAATGCCTATTGGGCCTACTACAAGCAAAATGTTTTATGTTAGGATATAATTTCATGTTTCATTCACACGCTCCAGTTTCTCAAGCATAAGATCGAAATGTAGAGCTATGAACTTTTTATATTAATTTTTAATCGTCATATTCCTCCACATAATTACTGTGGTGTTCTCATTTCTTCTCCTTCTTCATTCTAACAAACAGTCTTATCGTCACTAATTCTGTAACTGTTCCTGTCATTGTCTAAACTTACTCCCTGGTTAACTTCACTAACGCTGCCAGAATAACCAGTTTAGATATCCCGCGTTTATTCTCCACGTAGGCGCTATAGCGTGTTCGTAGAACGCGTTTTCAGCGCTATTACTAGAATATAACTTAAGCGGCTGCTAAGGGGGCGACTGTACACCTGGCTCTTAGTAGTGTGGTGATCTGGCAAAACATTTTTACCGAAATTTCATTGTCTTGAATACACCGAGAAGATTAATATGTAATCTTTCTTACCAGTTTTCCCGTTAGTCGTTTATTTTCACTCTGGTAGTCTGAGCCTAAGGATTTCGCTAATAACGACAACAGTGATTATCATTCGCACGCTCCATCAACCACATAAATAAACAGCAGTTGGCATTCACCACATCGGGTTTATGCGGCTCATCTCGTACAGCCCCGTCCCCTTTTGTGTGCAGAGAAGTTTTTCATTTCTGGATGCGACGGGGATTCCCCTGACAAAATGGTTCTGAGCTCTATGGGACTTAACTTCTGAGGTCACCAGTCGCCTAGAAGTTAGAACTACTTAAACCTAACTAACCTAACGACATCACACACATCCATGCCCGAGGCAGGATTCTAACCTACTGCTGTAGCGGTAGCGCGGTTCCAGACTGTAGAGCCTAGAACCCCTCGGCCACTCTGGCTGGCTCCCCTGGCAGAGACATCACATGAACTACGCGCACATTCAAAATAAACTTATGATTCGTCCTGAAATCAACTTATAATGTGTTCAAAAATGTTCAAAAACGAACAAGAATGCGTTTCAAAATCATATGAATAATCGATAGACCAACGTGCGCTGGATGGTAGGTTCTTTGTGGAACAAGCTACTTTTACTCAAGAATATGAATTTGGCGCCCCCTGAAATTGCCCCCTAAGGCAGACATTCCGGTTTGCCCCTTTCCCCAACTTCCAATGCGTGGGGTGCCCATGAACGCCACACTGTGTTAAGGGATTCGTTCGTCGTACGTCCGACGTTGATTAACGCGGTCATTTCACGCAATGTCGCTTGTCCGTTAGCACTGACAACTCAACACAATGTCTGTCGCTTTCGGTCGTTAAGTGAAGGTCGTCGGTGACAGGTAACACTCGAAATTTGTTATCCTCGGCACATTTTTGACACTGCGGGCTTCGGAATACTGAAATCCCTAACGTTTACCGAAATGGAATGTCCCTTGCTTCTAGGTCCAACTACCAGTCCACAGACAGAGTCTGTTAATTCCTGTCGTGGGGCCATAATCGAGTCGGAAACATTTTCTGCAAATGACAGCTCCGCCAATGCACTGCCGTTTTATACTTTGAGTACGTGATACTACCGTCATCTACGTATGTACGTGTGGCCATCCCACGACTTTCGCCCCTCAGAGTAAGTATTAACGTAAATTACATAATTTGTGTAAGAATCAATACAGCCTGTGTTTACATTATAGGTAACAGGCTACGATGGAATAGAATAAATAAATGTGTTTGTCCGCATGCTGTGTTTCTGCTGAGAAGCATCCCTCTGAAGATGTGCTATCATCTTGCGCTCAGGCAGCAGCACGGCGCTCAGGCTGCAGCGCATGGCATAACACACGTGCTGCCGAACAACGGATACTGGCCACTTCCGGCGGGCAGTTTCTGTTGGCAGAGGGCGCGCGTGCGATGGTTATTTGAACACGGCACGCCCGTTGCGTGCCAATCAAGGTGTGTGGCCGCCTCTCCAGGAAATAGGTGGGGCGCGGAGCTCGGAGCGCGCTGTTTGGCGAGCCGCGGTGGCCGGCCGCTGTTTGCTCTCGCCGCTCAAATCTGATTTGGTCCGCGTGCGCAGCTGCAGCCGGTGGCGCCACCTGCTCTCGACTTAATGGACTGTGGCCTCACCAGTGTCCGGAGGCCGCCGCCGACGAAACATGGATACGCAATGAGGTGCAAGGGAGACGGGCATCACCGTACGAACACCGACTTCTGGAGGGGAGATTCCTGGGCACGCACACCTGAGTCTCTCTCGAGTTCGTAATGACGTAGCACGGAAATGGAATTTTCTCCCGCTTAGCTGCTAGTTGTTTGGAAGGCATGCACAAGGTGTTTCCAAGCTATTGACACGATTTCGAAAGACTACATCTCTTACTCAAATATAGAAAAAGGGAATCAACTATAACACAAGCGTCGAAACCCGGAATCTGGTTCCGTCAACTTCCTTTTTTCTATCGGAGATTTTGGTGTGTTTGTGCCAACTTGCAGCAGCTGGTCTCCAGAGATCACCACTCCCCCTGCCCAAGGCGTTTGGTTGCTATTCTAAGTCACTTGCCGACAAACAGATAATGGACCATTCCAAGGACGAATTTACTTGGAGTTGTGGTGTGCTTTCTGTTCGTATGAACTTCCGCTCTGACGTGAACTCTACGCAGTTCCCACGCCATTAGAGTCGTACAGTATTATACGCAAATAAAATCGCTCTTGTGTTAAATGACGTGATTCCGACTTTCGTTTGTACATGCACGTACGAAGGTATGCTAAAAGGTAATGCCTCCAAATTTTTAAGTACAAATTCTTAAAGGCCTTTAAATAAAACAAACGTTCTTAACGTTGTACACTGAGGTCGCAAAACGTCATTGGGTAGTTTTATGCACATATACAGATGGCGGTAATATAGCCTGCACAAGGTATAAAAGGATATGTATTTTGAAACTTCCTGGCCGATTAAAACTGTGTACCAGACCGAAACTCGAACTCGGGACCTTTGCCTTTCACGTACAAGTGCTCTACCAACTGAGCTACCCAAGCACGACTCACGACCCGTCCTCACAATCTTACTGCCGCCAGTACCTCGTCTCCTACCTTCCAAACTTCACACAACTTCTCCTGCGGATCTTGCAGGACTTGCACTACTGGAAGATAGGATATTGCGGATACATGGCTTTGCCACAGCCTGGGGGATGTTTCCTGAATGAAATTTACACTCAACTGGCGAAGTACTGGCGGAAGTAAAATTGTGAGGACGGGTCGTGAATCGTGCTTGGGTAGCTCAGTTGGTAGAGCACTTGTACGTGAAAGGCAAAGGTCCCGAGTTCGAGTCTCGGTCCTGCACACAGTTTTAATACGCCAGGAAGTTTCAAAATCAGCGCACACTCCGCTGCAGAGTGAAAATTTCATGCAGTTGTCGTTTGTACTTAGATTATTCATGTGAAAATGCTACCGACGTGATTAACAAACATCTTAGGCGGGGTGGTAGTTGGAGCTAGATGCATGGGACATTCCATTTCGGAAATTATCATGGATTTAAATATTAATATACACACATTTAACTATTAATATACACAGTGTCAAGAGTGTACCGAGAATACACAATTCCAGGCGTTACCTCTCACCAAGACAACGCAGTGGCCGATGCCACTCACTTAACGACCGAGGGCAGCGACGTTTGCGTATAGCTGTCAGTGCTGACAGACAAGCAACTCTGCGTGAAATAACTCCAGAACTCTAAATGGGACGTACGATGAACGTATACGTTAGGACAGTGCGGTGAAATTTGGCTTTAATGGTCTATGACAGCAGACGACCGACGCGAGTGTCTTTGCTAGCAGCACGACATCACCCGCAGCGCCTCTCCTGGGCTCTTACATGAAGTTAACAAGTTGCTTCATGATGCTGCGTGTTATTATAGTTAAGTATTATCATATCATAGAAGAATACCTGACCTCGTTTCCTGTACATTGAACGACATTTGAACAGAAAATCCTAAACCTCGGAAACGGTACTCAGTCTGCAATAGTCATTTTTCAGCACGACAGTGCCGGGTACAAGTTACAACGTTTATGCTAGTCTTCGAAGAGTGGCATTTCTCATTGTTAGCCGAATTTTCTCTATCGCTTGAGATATTATTCATAGAACATATTTCTGATTTAGTAGTTTGGCGACTTTTTACTCGCGGTAATCCGGAAAATAGGGGTGTCGCTTTTTCCACTCATATACGGAATGAACCCGAATTCTTTAAACAAAATTTCGGAGGCTGATAGGTCATATTTACTGCCCATGGTGCACTCTATCTCGTTACAAACCGAATGCATTTCATTTGGTTCTTTACTTTTATTTATCTTTGTACCAGAATTTCGCTGAAGATATTTACACGTGAGTGGAAATCTTGACTGTTCTCCCTGTATGTGTTGTCTGGAAATCAATGTGTTCCCTTCACTAGCGATATTTTACGTGGACAACAGTAATACCCACCTTACCCTTCGCCCCCAAGCTTGCATTTGGCACTGATCGGTTCTGCTTCACGTCTGTTTGTACGTCAGTGTTGGTTGCCGGTCAATAGCGACAAACAGCAGTTTTGACAGAATTTTTGAGGAACAATTGTCCGCCATGCACAGTGAGTACTGGTTTACTGAATGCAATCGAAGTGTGGACCAACGACTCTAAGCTAGGCTGTCCCCATATCAGTGTCAACTACATCACAGAGCTTTAGAATCTGAGGGTTTTTCCAGTACTCTGTGTTTTGTTTTGTACGTTTTGCTGATTGCATATTACAGAATTACTTCAGTATTGCGAACTTATTTTCGCAGTAACAAAGTTATCTGGGGTAACAAACAGAATAAATAATAATTACATTGCTGCACTGCCACCGGAAACTAGCGCTTATACACAAGATACTAAAAAGTATTTCCTGAAAACATCCCTGCGTGGATGGAGATGCCCAAGAACTTAAGCAGAGCGTCCTTAATTACATGCTCCAACACTTAGAAGTTGTGGCTGCAACGTGTGGCTGCCTCTCATAATACTGAATTGTCGTCATTGTTTGTGATGTGCGGTGTTGTAATCCTAGCCATACACTTGTGATATGAAGTTCATTTCCGTCACATATGTCTTTGTAGGTCTAGCAAGTGTTTCAAACGTCAGTTTAAAATGTCGATTTTAAAATGGGCCCTCGATATCAAAATGTGACTGTTTAATTTACAATTGTTATGTTGCTGGTAAAGTAAAACCCAGTGTCAGGTACGAATGGAACTTGAAAGACGTGTTCGTCTTTGGAAGCAACCGCGGATTCAGGATTAGGTACTGGGGATGGGGTCACAGTCTTTTACAACAATCCACTCTCAGCTCCGATGGGTTACATGCATAGAACGTAATTTTTAATGTGCCACTGATGTGATTGTTATAATAATAATAACAGTACATTAGAGTAAACCGATGAGAGATGATGCTTTTTTCTAAAACATTTTCTAAATCTTGTAAAGGTGCATGTGTAAAAGTAAAAGTGCTTACCAAATGTTTGGCTCACGTTTCTAGTCCTTGATCGCTTCTGTAAGTGCATCAATGAAGTTAGAATTTTAAGCAGTATCAAAAACTGTATTTTGCTATCTCTCCTCCTACGGTGGGAGAATTGAAGTACCAAGGCTATAGAAGTGGATCATCGTCAATGATAAAATCTGCTATAGTTGTAACAATTATTTATTTTTAAAACGGAACCATTACCCGGTTTGAGGACATATGTCCCATCTTCAGGTGCATATTAAAATGTGAGTCTTGCATGTCGTGTACCACGGATGAACTAATTTAACATATTTTAACCTATTTTTCCCTTAGTAATACATGCTGGTGGATTCACTTGTTAATATGCTCCCGAAGGTGGGACAGATGTCCTGAAACCACGTAGTGCTTTCCTTTTTACAAACAAAAATCTCCTCAGCTGTAGCGGATTTTATCATTGACAATGAATAATAGTTATGGATGTCACGCGAAGATAAAGGTGTGTGAAGTGGATCATGAGTTTACTTTGGAACTGTTTCGTTTAATTATAAGAAAAATCTAGCCTACTGGATTACAACTGACTTAAGAAGCTTCTGTTACAATTTCAAGCCAATGGAAACACTTACGGAATCAGAATCACACGTAACTATGTAAATGCATGTGGTAACTGATAAGTACGTGGGAACTGAATGAAATGGTTCACAGACAAGTATCCACACACAAAAAGAAATTACTAGATATAATGTATTATTCTACTTTTTGTATAACTCTAACCTTTGCTGGTTGTTCTTTTCATTTCTTCCATAAAGTGCACACATGTTATTATACATTGAACAGTCTTCATGAATCCACAGTTTCCACGCTACATATTGTAGCCAGTCAGCTTTAGATCGCGTTTCAGAGTAATATGCCAGGCTTCCTACACATTCATTTTCATTGAATTCCCATAACTCATCATTGCAGTGAAGAGCTATTTATAGGTTCCAGAATGAGATTTTCACTCTGCAGCGGAGTGTGCGCTGATATGAAACTTCCTAGCAGATTAAAACTCTGTGCCGGACCGAGACTCGAACTCGGGACCTTTGCCTTTCGCGTGCAAGTGCTCTACCACCTGAGCTACACAATCACGATTCACGGCCCGTCCTCACAGCTTTACTTCTGCCAGTACCTCGTCTCCTACCTTCCAAACTTTACAGAACCTATCATGGGAAAGGAGAGCTTCTGTGAGGTTTGGAAGGTAGGAGACGAGGTATTGGCAGAAGTAAAGCTGTGAGGACGGGGCGTGAATCGTGATTGTGTAGCTCAGTTGGTAGAGCACTAGCCCGCGAAAGGCAAAGGTCCGGCACACAGTTTTAATCTGCCAGGAAATTTCTTATTTGTTGGTTACAGTCATCACCTAATGATGACTCTAATTGAAATCTTCTCTGTGCCTTCTTGGAAATACTTTCTTGTTTTTTGACAGCCTAGATTCATTTCTCCGTATTTTATGATTCACTTTTTCAGCAGGACTCTTGTTATTTGGTGTTTTCATTCTTGATTTTCTGTTTGACAATGTACGTCGCGTCCGTTATTTCAACAGCATTTTGATTCCTTTCTGAACCAGGTAGTTTTAAATCCAAGGGAATAGGCCAGGTAGTCCTCAGTACAATCGATGGTTTTCACTGCACATTTTGAACGGTATTAGGTGCAGAGGTTGGAAATAATGATTCATTAACTAAGGTGTCTTTAGCAGAACTTGATGTGCTTGGACTTTGCCGAGGAGTAACGGGATCAGGAAAATGGGTTGAGGAACCCACCGCAGGAGAAGCTACTGCAGTACTTGTAACTGGTTGAGGAGAACTGGAAACAGAAAAAAAGTGAAAGCAGTGAGCTCAAAGAAGAATTATCAGAATGGTTTTGATTGGACGAAAGAAAAGCGTAATCTGGAATAACGTCCATACCAAGCGGGTAGATACCTGTAGCTCTGAATTTCAGAAGTGCCATTCTGAACATTAGTCAGTCAAATCCATGCTGAATTCAATTATTCCCCAAAATGAGATCTGGAAATATTCTTGATGCCGTTGTTCATCCTCATGACCTGTTGGCAAGCGTCTTTCCAAAAGGTCTTTACCGATCTGAAAGCAACACGGTCCAGTGGCTGTAGATAAAGTGTGGTATGACTCGGTAGGAAGATTATACTGATGTCATTGTCTCTGGCTATTTCTAACAAATTAGTGTAGTTTCTGTGCGAAGCATGGCATTCCAAGACAAGAAGATTTTTCAGTACCTTCCGGGAATGAATTGGTTTAGTAGCCGACCCATGATTAATTATGAGTTACTGTAGGCATACTCATGTCTCCTTTTGATAACTGTCAATGAAAGTGTCCCCTCTTTGAAGTTCATGTTTGCTGTATACGTCCTTCATTATCAGCAGGGGGTAAGAAGAGGCCTCCTGCATTACGGCAAGCCAAAATAGTAACCGTCTCGCCTTTGTCCGACAGTGTTTCGCTATCCTTACAAACAATAACTTGCGCAACAACGTTGTCCATATAGATTCGAGTTTCATCTGCATTCTATATGGATCCTGGATTGTAAAGAAGATTATTTTCTGTTAACACTTTCGTCAAAAGTTCAGTGTAATCAGATATGTCCTTCTCGTCCATAGCTTCTACGCTTGGTCGAGAAAAGGCTTCACTTTTCTATGTATAGATCTCAGGGCAAAAAGGAAATTAGTCAAACTTTTCCAGTCACTTCTTCGTCTTTATTTGAATGTGGTTTTTAAGCCTAGCAGGTCCGCCATGTTTTAGGCTATCTCCCTATCATATCTTCCTGAAGGAGAAAACCCTACAGTCTGGAGCTCAGGACTATTTTTGACCATGATTCTTCGGTATCAATTCCTAATTGTGATAATGGTCCGTGGCTTCCTTTAGTGAAATTATTGTTCTTTATTCTAATCCTTAGCCAGGTATATTGAACTGCTTGCTCACTGCCCACAAAGAAAGAGTTTTCTTCATTATAGCGATGGCGGCATTTCTCAAAGCAATTAGAAGGCCGATTTGTTATCCGGTTACAGGTATTCGGAATTATGCAAGAACAAGGAAGGTGAATTAGCCGAACTATGCTACATCGTAAGCGCAAAACTGCAGAACAATAATTTGGTATCCGCCTTAGGTTCCCGTCTTCTCTCGTACTGCCTTCATGTATCAACTGTCCTAAGGCTATAGTGAAGATGACGCACCTTGCCGTTCCGGTGTAAAAATATCTGTTTAACATTAAACACTCCGCGCGCCATTGTCATTAACGTGTCTATCTCTTGCATCATCCTGTTTTTTTTGTCAATTACATTGAATGTCCATTACATAACAATATTGCACTATGTTCGTGACATTTCAGTCACTTATCTCAGCCAGTCGGTTTGAAAGTTCCCTCCTCAGTTTTCAGAATATACTTACAATTTATACAGAATTTTCTGCACGACTGTCTACCACAAATACTAACTAGCTACTAACATACTGCTTGCTGCTGCCGCATACGGAGAAGTATCAAAACGGAAAGTGCGGCTTCTATCGTACCCGCGAGAACTACATTAGCTTTACCATATACAGAATATTCAACAAAATAATAATTTGTTAACAATTTTCTTACTGTTTCCTCAAAAAACAACGAAATTGGCTTAAGGACACAGAGAGGGATTTAAGAGAACTCCAAATCACAGAAAATATGCTCACAAATAAATCTGCAATAAATGAATGAAAGAAAAAACCTAAAAAACAAGAAAGAGGAGTTCCAAGTCAAAATAAAAAACCAAACGAACAGTCCAAAACTCTGAAGAAGAAAGGAAAGTAAGATAGATCAGAAATAATTAAACAATATTGGACTAACAGAAGGGCACGGAACATTAAAAACTGATTGATATGACGAAACCTAAAGCAGGATGAAACGAAAGAAGAAGAATAATCTGTTTACACCAGTGATTACTACAGCCATTTAGCACAAACTGATATTCTGAGATATACTGCATTTGATAAACGTTCATTGTTGAGTTAATTTATGAGCTTTTTGGAACATAGAAGGAAAAGGCTGAAAAAAAAGACAGCTTTCCCTTACGTACACGCTCGTACAGCTGCAGTCTGCAGAACTGTATTCCCAATCGCAATGTTAAGTGAAATAATATTAGTGGTGAATACACATTTCAGTTTGATATCGACTACATTTTATCGTAAAATGTGAGACTTCAAGTCGTTTTAGTCTTCGTTCAGGACAGTGACTTTCTGTTACCCTACCTTTATTATTCATGGAAGAGCCTTACCCTTTCTAGGCTTACGAGCCTTCATTTGGTTTGCCGGTGAACAGTCGGTTTTACCAGGGTGAAATATTATCTGCAGGCGGTCAGGACGCAAGCCCACCTACGAGGGGAAGAAGCTTCAAAGTATACTCTGTTTAACATACATAGCTTGTAGATTTCCAAAATTCCTTCCGAGCTTAGAGCTTCTTAGTTTTGGTGTATTTCATTCTCCGAAAAGTAGCTGAGAAATTTGAAACAGACATTATGTTAAAGAGTTTTAATGAAACTTTTTTGCTGTGGGCGGGGGTGGGCGTGGAGGGTGAGGGGTTATCACCCCCATGTCAGATCTCCACTTTTGGATACGCCGCGCTTTGGAAGCACCGACTGTAGGTTACTACTTAAATATGTTTACACTCTGTTTAAATGTGTTTGCTTTGGGATATAGGACATCCGTTCAGAGTTCCTGACATTCTTGGGAGAGCAAATCCTGACAAAACTGTTTTACCCTGCATGCAAGATACTACACAGAAGCGAAATTCTCTTGGACTTCAAAATGAATTAAATAATTCTTCTTGTACAGGAGGAGGTCTACCTCCACATGGAATGGGGACGACCTCTGACTGATCTCAATTCTCAGTGTCAAGTGCAGCAGCTAACACACCTAAATGGCTGGTAATAAGAAAATAGGCACCAGACCATAAAAGTATATCAACAAGAAAGAAAATCATAATTTTCGACAACATTTCGGGTAACAGCGATCTGTCAGTAAAGTAAAAATAGTAAAAGCAGTCTTTATCGTGTGGTGATTACCTAAAGATATGACCGGTTTCGGCGTCTAGTAGCGGGCCGTCTTGCTGACGATGATGACGCTGTTCCAAACGTCATTATCTGAAAATGGTCTACTACTAGAAGGGGAAACCGGTCATATTTTTAATAAATGCTGTGCGACCAAGACTTTTGAAACGTCCCCTTTGAACAATTCTACATGATTGTGCTTAAACTGACACACAATATTTTGTTAGCGCAACGCAATCTGACTTTCAAAATTCCCTACAAAAGAATGGCCCTGACTAACATTAAACCATACCTTTCACAAATCACTTACCTCACAAAAATCTTCGCTGCTCAAGCTACTGCAATACAGCGAGCGCCACTACTGCCAGCTAAATAAAAGATTCAAACTATGGAAGGCACTAACTACTGATAGGGATAGTTAGCAAATGAAAGATATTAATAGAGAACAAACAATGTATTTACCTTGATATCATCATATATAAATACAGCAGTTCATGACAAATTACAAAACTCCGTCATCTCTCTCCCCACATCCACCACTGCTGGCGGCTCACCTCCAACTGCGCAACGCTACGCGCTGTTCGCAGCCAGCTGCCAAACACTACAATGGCGAGTATTACAACAATGCAAAGCAGCCACAGACTGCACACAGCACAGCCAGTGATTTTCATACAGAGGTGGCGTTACCAATAAAAAAAACCTAATCAGCCTACTTACATAGCCCCCATGCTCCCCACAAAAAATTTTACAAATTTTTTTTGGGCACTGGCCAATACATATTTGTTAAAATTTTTTTTTCACAATTACAATAACAAAGAAATCAGATGCACACATTTATTGATAAATGTTGGTCAAAAGCTAAAATTTTCTCACAGTCCATAAAGATAGTCCTGATCATTGATCACACTAAAATTGTCGTGTTTTTCTCAAAGTCTGAGCAGTAAAATACAATGCACACAGACGTAGTGGATTTCCATGGAGTCTTGAAGAAGTAGTGTTGTCCTTCCAACGGAAAGACAGTGCTGACTCGACATGCAGACAGGTAATGGGCCACAACAGAGTAAACCCACAGCAGAGTCAGTCGACGTTTTGAAGAATATTGGTGGTTAGGTCATCACAGAGCAGACCCACTGTAGTCCTGGTAGAGATTACGGTACTGGTGGGCCACCAGAGGTGCAGACCCACTGCAGTCCTTGTAGAAATAATGGTATTGATGGGTCATCAAAGATGTAGACCCACTGTAGTCCTTGTATAGATGGCCAGCATCCATCTGTTGGAACTGTGCAGGTGCACAATCACCATCGAAGAGTCTTGTGGACAATATAGCAAGTCCATGAACCACCACTCGTGCACTCACAAAAAAATTTGTTTGAAATGTCCTTAGAACCAGCAATGCTGTTATCCAGTCCCTTGCTGAATTATTAACGCACGTGCAAACACTAACAGTCCCTACTTCTCGCATATTGTCCATATACTATGACCAACAGAAACGTGTGCAGTGAAATGTAACTAACAAGTTAATAATATCATGAACTGGTGACAATTACAATTTTATAACATAAGAATACAATAACAAAGGTACACAATTCATCATTAAAAACATAACAATATAGATAACATTTGTAGTAATAGGGGCTTTACAAAAGAATAGAAATAACATATACATCAGTGTTACAGGAATTATGACATAAGTGAATACATAAAATAATGAGAATAGTTTTCGAAACATTAATTTCACACATGAGCATTAAATCAGAACAGAATAAATAATGTCTAAACATCTTTACAAAGAAAATAACATAGTATTTGAAAAATTATTCAACATACATCTTATTAGCTAAACACATAAAGACAGGAAAAAGACAAATACACAAGGGTACATATACACATACCAGAATAACACAGGAGAAAAGGACAGGGTTTGTTTTCAGTGTAACATTTGGTACTGCAGTATTTTGCGAACAAAACCTTTTTTGTTCTTGGAGATCTCCCTTCGTTCATCATTATTCCCAAAAAGTCCTATCTGTACCTCTTTTCTGTATTCTAACCATATTTCTTTCAAAATAAATATGGCTCATTGTACAACACTCATTTAGGCCCAAATCGTTTTCATATAACTTTCAAAGCATTATTTCCCCATTCTCCATAGTTAGGTTCTTATATAGTCTACCCCCTCATAAGCTAACTTAAATCTACTGAGCTCAGATATTAAACTAAGGGACGAGGCAATGCAGCAGCACAAAACAATTAACACAAACAGCAATGACAAAAAAAATGGAAAGTTGCAAAGCAAGCTACAGTAAATCTAAATTACCAAGCAATTCACATTACAACTAATATGAGGCAATGTGCAGTAACAAGAAAAATAAGTCAGTAGTAAAACTAGCTTAACAGAGTAACACAATTTAAAATTCAGTAGCACTATGCCTGGCAAACAGCAGCAGCAAATATAAAAAAATATAAAAAATATAAAACTTATATCTATACATGACAAAGCTCAAGCAGAAAAGATATTACAGTAAAAATGGCCATGTCTAATACCTATGTCACATCTTAACACTAAGGTGATGCATCACGATAACTTACTCTATGAAATAAATTACCAAATATTGTAAAGAAAATTATGTATGCAGTTCCTGTGAAGGGAAATATCTTTTTGTGCTCCCTCATTTTTTTGAAATATATCACAAAACTATTATTTACTGGATCTGTAGACAGAAAATATTTATATTAGTACATCTATAAAATTTTATTTGAACCAATGCCATGTGGCATTTCATAAGTTAGTAGAAAAATCTCTCAACTAGAGAGACAGTAGTCATAAGCAGGTGTATAGACATAAAAATATTTCTCGTCATTTCATTAGGCATCCAGTGTAATCGTATGTTTTCAAGTTCGACCGTGTCGTTTTTGCGATGCTTTCTACAAAGGAATGTCAGAAGCGAGGTTAATGGCGTCTTTTTTTATTTTTTTATTTTTTTCTACCTGTGCCGCTGAAAAGGGCTCGCAATAATGGCTTTTCCTCCAGGCAACAGGCACACCTGGCCGCTCGCAAAGCATTACGTCACGGTCACTTACCTTTCTTACCGACATATTTACGACAGCAGTTTCTGCTACAGTGACAGTCTCATATAAACATTTCACAGGTCGAAAATTTGCGTAACAAATGTGTAGAAAAAAAATCCTGTAAATATAACAGTGTTCAAAAAATTTTCGCCAGCATTGTGATACATTCACGCATATACACACATTTCATAACTCTTAAAGTACGATTCTTGGTTTCCAACATCCTTTTTCACAAGTCAAAGTCCCACTACTCATTACTCCTTACCTTATTACATATATATATTTTCGTCGACACGTCAATCTTGCGACGACACTTCAATATTTCATCATAATTGCATCAGCTTATTGATCATAAACATACCTCAACAGCATAATACACATCGTCGTCGTAAAAATATCATAACACCTCAGTCAAATCTCAAAAACGTCGTAGCTTTCTGCAATAATTTCAAAACCTAAAAAAAATTCTCTACTCATTTCAATAGTGTCATCTACCTCAAACGTACTTTAAAATCATGCTCCCTTACCAAATATATCATTCAAAGCTCTCATAGTATCACAATGGTTCCAAAAAAATATGAACAGTTCACTAAGTACAGACAAAATACAATTTCGTAAGTGTGAAGTTATCCAACGGTATAATTACGTAAACATCTGTCACTGATGTAGTAAAAAAAAAGTTTGTCTCTCTCAGTTAAATGATTAGATAGCTGTGTAATTATGTGTTAGAGAAATATGGTACCGATGTGTAAAGTTGTGTAAGCAAATACCATATTAGCTAGGGCTCCTTGTGGTTGCCACACACATGGTACACAAAGTAAGCGTGTACCCCCTGAGGATAAATGTAATTATACTCCCAGGTGTTACAAATTACAGCAATGGAATGAAATGTATCACGGAAAACTTTCTTTGTAATTAAAAAAATCTTTAAAAATAAGTGTTTTAAGTATAAGATTAATCACTCAAATGCGTGTACTGTAGCGCTAAACTGTGCATCTTGTCGCAACATAATCTCTGTGGAAGTGTCATAGTTATCGTCCTCCGAAAGCTAAGTTCTGCAGAAGTCAATGTACTTACCACATCATAAACAAAAGTGAAATGCTTTGCGTATAGATATCGTAGTTATTATGCTTATTGGCGTGATGAAGAAAGTACTGTGCTGTAACGTATTGTTGTGCTACGAAAAGGCTGTCTCATTGTAGCTATACCACAAAAGTTACTACTAAAACATATTTTTCTTCCTAGAAGAATTCAGAAAACTGTGCAGATATAAAACAGATACACTGCAAAAGCAACATTGTATATTGTCACTCATTAGTAGCGTCGTGATAAAATCGTGTAGCTGTCACATAAACTAACCACTGTGTCATCTGGTATCTCACAGAAAGTACTTTAAATCCAGAATGTATTTTCAAGTAAACCAAAATGTTGCATTAGAATCTCATTAGCAGTACTAGTAAATGTTCTAAGTATGTGAGCCTTATAGTCGTTATGTAATCGTGCAACAAACAAGCAAGAAAGTACACACACAATAACACTGTGACGTCTGTTCACTATAACAATGCATTCGTCATTTCTGTTTAAATAAGTTCTCTTGGTTCTTGATTGGATATTTAACTTCAAACATTGTTACATGCTAACAGTTTCTTAAGTCTAACACAGCATACTAGTAATGCAAAGGGAAAAGTTATATGGCAAAGACAAAGTTAAAAAGCAGATTATCTTTCAATAATCGGTTTTACATGTGAAATGTGGTACAATCTTTTACTCTTCAAAGTACTCAGAATTTCACCTTGAACGCAATTATCATGCAGTATACGTCGGTAAAGAATACTGGAATTTTTCACAAGGTTAGCGTCAATGTTATTTTTCTCTGAGCCAGCCGGCGCACATGGGTGCCTGCGGCGCGAGTCATTGTCTGTCTCTTTGTTGGCGCGCGTTGTTATTGGGATTAGGAGACCTAACTTCTACAAATTCACCTTGCCGAGAGGGCCCAGCTCTGTTAGAATCCCGCCAGTTCTGATGAAATTCACGTCTGTCGTTTTGTCGGTAGATTCCATAGTTTCTTTCTTGTCGGTCACATGGTGGAGAATTTCTCCTTGAATCGTAACTGCGCGCTGATCCGTTGCGTCTAAAGTTATTCTGTCTCCCTTGATAGTATTTATTTTGGTTCCCATATTGTCTGTTTCTCTTATTGTCTCTGTGATAGTCATTACCACAGAGAGGTGATCTTTCCCTGTAGTTATTACTACTCTGCCAACGGTTGTCATACGGGTGGTGTCTGTTTTGGTCACGATTTGTGTTGTGATAATAGCCTTGTCGCGTCCAGTTATCATTTCTTTCATCGCGGAATTGCAACGGATGTGATCTGTAATTGTTGTGCTCCTGCGTTCCGCGATTGTCAGTGTCAATTTCTAATTCTTGTAAGAGTCCCTGAAATGCTTCAATGTCGTCTTTGCAACGTCCTGCCAAAATAATATGTCGTAAATGTTCAGGCAGTTTGATTAAGCAAATGCGGATGAGTTCTGAGGGGCTGTATGGGTTTGAAAGATACTGATTCTTATGCAACATGTCTTCAACATATTTCATAAGACTGGAAAATTCAGATTGTTCGAAACGTTTCTTCATTATGATGCTATGTTTTACTCGTTCTTGTGTGGCTTGAGACCAATATGCTGAGAGGAAGGCATGGTAAAACTCTCCTTCACTGTGGCAATCGTGAATTACCGATCGCATTCTTACAGCTGGTTCATTCTCTAAGTAGCCACACATAAATTCTAATCTGTGTTCCAACGACCAGTTGGGAGGAAAACAATGAGAGAATTGATGGAGCCATGCTTGTGGATGAATGTCATTGCCAGAATTCTTAAATGTTTTGAATTTACGTGTAGTAATGAACAGGTGATAGTCAAAATCATCATGTCGGCGAGTCGCATATCGGTCATTGTTAGGTCGTGTCGGCCGTTCCATCTCAAAATTCGGTGCACATTGCCAATTTCTTTCATAACTTCCGAAATGCCCTGTGTTATTATTTTGTGGCTGTTCCGTATTTCTGTGTCCCTCTTCCCGTATTGGGGCGCGAGTATCCTCTGAAATACGTAATTCTTGTATTACCTGTGTCAGCTGATCTTGTACCTCCCGGATTTCTCTTTTGTACTGTGTATTGATTTGATTTTGATTCTGTTTGAATTTTCTAATTTGTTCATACTCTTCTGTGTCAGTGAAGGCTACAGGTCTTGTGTCATTCAGATCATCATCTACCTTTGTAGATAAGTTAGTGACCTGATCCGAAAGTTCGGCTACTTTCTCCGATAGTGAACACATTTCCTCAGTGTGTTTTTCTGAACCAAGTTTCAGAGTGTCCATTTGTGTTGAAATCGAATCTACTGTGTCCTTTAAGTTTTCCTGAGTTTTTGCAAGTTGCGTAACCGAACCGGTAGATGCAACTGAGTCAATTTTAGCCCACAAGGTCTCATGATTTTCATGAACAATGGTTTGCAGTTCTTTTATGGCTGCTTCGTGATTCTGCAATGCATTTTCATGCCGCGAAAAAATAGGGTGAAAATGCTCACAAATTTGTGTTTTTACGTCATTACAGACTTTTTGACATTTCGATTCAATGTTATGTAACTCAGTAGTTAAATCTTCACGTGTTTGTTCAAGTGTTTGTTCCAATGAGTCTAACTTTTTAAGATTTTGTTCCACTGTGTCTAACTTTTGAAGCTTTTGCTGTGTTTGTCTCTGATTTTGTTCCATTGTGTCTAACTGTTGCTGTGTTTGTCTCTGATTTTGTTCCATTTGTTGCATTAATTGCAATAATAATGTATTAGTGTCTGGAATCTGTTTCTCTACGCTTTTCGGCAGTGCATTTGCACCGGCAACATTCACATTTTGGCAAGCAGTAAATGTGTCTTGACTTATTTGAGAAAACGGTGATGACCCAAAACCTGAATCAACAGTATTTGCGAAATTGTGTCCTGTCATTTCGGATTCCTGAGGCGAGCTGTTGCCGACCGATCGATCGATAATGCTTCCCTGTTCACTACCTGTTTCACTGTCTACACCAATGTTTGCAGCCCGCTCCATTTCCCTATGCACAATTACCAAATTACTACTTTGAACATCAGTTAATTCATTACTCGGCGGCGCTAACACACTGCTTTCATTTTCACTGCCATTTCTCAGTTTACTTTGGAGCCTCGTATTACGTTTTTCACACGCCATTATTGTCACAATATTTCACGATAACACAGAAAAGCACAATTTGAAGAGCAAAAATAAGAGAACACATTAACATAGCACTGAAAATAATATCTAGTTAATTGCAGCTGTGAAATACTTGGTGCAAATCTACATGCATGCCACAACTGTTTTACTGTACAACAATGAAAGACTGCAACTACAAAGGAGATTTTCTCTACAATTACGCGCTAGCAATAAACAATAGCTACACTAATTACACAAACTACAAGAAAAAATCAGAAGATTCCAGCGAAGTATCCTCGGCTAAGGGTCGACATATGAAACGTCCCCTTTGAACAATTCTACATGACTGTGCTTAAACTGGCACACAATATTTTGTTAGCGCAACGCAATCTGACTTTCAAAATTCCCTACAAAAGAATGGCCCTGACTAACATTAAACTATACCTTTCACAAATCACTTACCTCACAAAAATCTTCGCTGCTCAAGCTACTGCAATACAGTGAGCGCCACTACTGCCAGCTAAATAAAAGATTCAAACTATGGAAGGCACTAACTACTGATAGGGATAGTTAGCAAATGAAAGATATTAATAGAGAACAAACAATGTATTTACCTTCATATCATCATATATAAATGTAGCAGTTCATGACAAATTACAAAACTCCGTCATCTCTCTCCCCACATCCACCACTGCTGGCGGCTCACCTCCAACTGCGCAACGCTACGCGCTGTTCGCAGCCAGCTGCCAAACACTACAATGGCGAGTATTACAACAATGCAAAGCAGCCACAGACTGCACACACCACAGCCAGTGATTTTCATACAGAGGTGGCGTTACCAATAAAAAAAACCTAATCAGCCTACTTACACTTTTTCTACATTTACTTTAAAAAATTCAAAGTAGACAGGTCCCGAAAGTGGTGAATATACTCAATTATCAGTTTAATAGGCCGTATTTACACCTTTTATTTGCAGAAGAATAGAAAAACTAGTAAAAGCCGACCTCGAGAAAGATCAGTTTGGGCTCCAGAGAAATGTAACAACAACTGTGGTCAGAGTGACAATTCGAATTTATTTGAAGATAGAATGAGAGAAGGCAAAGTTAAGATTATAGTGTTCGTGATTTTAGAGAAATCTATTGATGCTGTTGACTGGAATACACTCAGTGAAATTCTGAATGTAGTAGTGGTAAAATACAGAGAGCAAAAAATTATATACAGAAACCAGACTGCAATCATAATAGTTTAACCACACCCGCCCGATGATATTCAAGGCGTACATGCAGCAACCAGTAGAAGAAATCAAGGAGAAATTGGGAAATGGCATTACAGTTCAGGGAGAAGAAATAAAAACTTTCAGTTTGAGTATGAATATTACCTACAAAGCGAAGGGCTCTCCTATATCAGGAACATTAGCAAACATTTTCTTCAGTCATCTAGATAATTAGATATTTGAAAAAAGACAATCACTAATGAAAGTTTTAATATCATATATTGGTATAGATATGTGAATGAAATTATTTGCCTGGTGGATGAGACAAAAAAAAAAAAAAAAAAAAAAAAAAAAGAAAAAAAAAAAAAAAAAAAAAAAAGATGAACTCCACTACGAAATCAACAAAGCTCATCAGAACATAAAATTCACACTTCAAAATAAAAACAAAATCAAATAAATGTTCTTGACATAAGAATAAAAAAGACAATGGCGACCATACATTTAACATCTTTAGAAAACAGCCACAGGCACAATAATACATTTCACACCTACAACCACAAGAGTTCAGCACTACGACATACGTTACATAAAAGAGAATCCCACTCAACAAGAGAAACCATAGAAAAGAAATGAATACAATCGCACAAATAGCTAGAAACAATGGGTATGACGCACATGTGGTACACAGGCTCAATTAAAAAATAAAAACAGAAATACAAAATAAATACAACACTTAAAGAATACAAGATAACTCACAAGCTGCAAATTTACAAACACAGCCAACAAACACACACAATGACAACGTGACACAGAAAAGAAGCAGGTGGTACACTATGACTTACACACATAAATTAACGTAGAGAGTTGCAAACATACTAAAGAGGCAGGGCTTCCAAATAGCATATAAGACTGGGCAAACCCTCCAATCACACCTATGCCAACCAACTACCAAGAGGGAAAAATTCAAGGAATGGTTCAAAATGGCTCTGAGCACTATGCGACTTAACTTGTGTGGTCATCAGTCGCCTAGAACTTAGAACTAATTAAACCTAACTAACCTAAGGACATCACACACATCCATGCCCGAGGCAGGATTCGAACCTGCGACCGTAGCGGTCGCTCAGTTCCAGACTGTAGCGCCTAGAACCGCACGGCCACTCCGGCCGGCTAATTCAACGAATCAGCAACGTATAAACTCGAATGTCAAAGTTATGATGCAATATACATAGGCATGACATGCAGAAATTTTGAAACACGGTACAAAGAACATACCAGGTGTTCGAAGTACGATACAAACCACTTCACATTAGCAGAACATTTAAAACTCCATAACCACCATCCTGCACACATGGAACAAGAAATGAAAATAATGAGAATAAACAACCATCACATATAACTTACAAAAGTGCAAGAAAACTTCCACATTCAGAAAACCATCACAGAAAACAAACATGTGATAAATAAGCAAACACACTTCAACACACTTCAGTATAGGGTCCCTACTACACTTAATACGCCCCTATCACAAGCAGCCGCAATATATATATGAGCGCGCGCGCGCGCGCGCGCGCGTGTGTGTGTGTGTGTGTGTGTGTGTGTGTGTGTGTGTGTGTGTGTGTATATGCATGAAATAATATTTATTTTGGTAAGTTATTTTTTTGTGGCTGTAACATTTGATCTTTGGCAATAAGATCCGACAGTTGACAATCGGAACACAAACCTAAACAGTGCATCAGAACGAGTGCTCGTATCCTAGGGCTGCGAAGTGTGGAAAAAACCCCAGGTGACAATTGTAAGAAGAGGAACGGCACCCAAAAATGGAGCAGAAACATAATATGTAGAAAGTCGCCCACCAAGTAACCAGTAAGTAGAATTTAGAATATTACTACATCGCAGGAAAAACTAACCCCCACACTGTTTGTAACCTATTGATTCATTGCCCCAAAATGTAAACTAAACACACTCATGGTCAAAAATTAAGGATAATACCGATACATGGTGAAATAACGCCCTGGTGGGCGGTTTGAGGGTTTAAATCATCTCGGAGTATGACCATGCGGCGCATTTGACCTGCGGTCGTCGCACGGTGCCACTGGCAGCAGTCCACATGCGCAGACGTGTGTTGGTGCATGTCACAGTGCGGTGCAGCGAGTAGGTGTGCAGACGTTTTCAGACGTGATCATGGTGACTGTGTTTTGGAAATGGCTCAGAGAACACATGTTAATGACGTTATGAGCAATAGAATACTAGGGCGACTGGAGGCTGGTCAAACACAGCAGGTCGTAGCACGGGCCTTCTGTGTGCCACTAAGTGTGATCTCAAGAGTATGGCAACGATTGCAGCAGACAGAAATCTTGCCCAGGCGCTACAGTACAGGACGTCCACAGTGCACAACACCACAAGAAAACCGATGTCTCACCATGCCATCAGTGCCGGCAGACGGCCACTGAGTACTGCAGGTAGCCTTGCTCGGGACCTTACCGCAGCCACTGGAACAGTTGTCTCCAGACAGACAGTCTACAGAGGACTGAACAGACATGGTTTATTCACCTGGAGACCTGCAAGGTGCATTTCACTGACCCTGGTCACAGGAGAGCCCGTAAAGCCTGGTGTGAAGAACACAGTACATGGTCATTAGAACAGTGGTCCCAGGTTATGTTCACGGATGAGTCCAGGTATAGTGATTCTCGCCGGGTTTTCATCTGGCGTGAACCAGGAACCAGATACCAACCCCTTAATGTCCTTGAAAGGGACCTCTATGGAGGTCGTGGTTTGATGGTGTAGAGTGGGATTATGATTGGTGCACGTACACCACTGCCTGTCTTTGATAGAGGAACTGTAACAAGTCAGGTGTATCGGGACGTCATTTTGCACCAGTATGTAAAACTTTTCGGGGGTACAGTAGGTCCCACCTTCCTCCTGATGGATGATAGCGCGCTGCCCCACCGAGGTGCCATTGTGGAGGAGTACCTTGAAACAGAAGGTATCAGGCGAATGGAGTGGCCTGCCTGTTCTCCAGACCTAAACCCCATGGAGCACGTCTAGGATGCTCTCGGTCGACGTATCGCTGCACGTCTTCAAACCCCTAAGGCACTTCAGGAGCTCCGACAGGCACTGGTGCAAGATTGAGAGGCTATACCCCAGCAGCTGCTCGACCACCTGATCCAGAGTGTGCCAACGCGTGGTGCGGCCTGTGTACGTGTGCATGGTGATCATATCCCATATTGATGTCGGGGTACAAGCGCAGGGAACAGTGGCGTTTTGTAGCACATGTGTTTGGGGAGGTTTTTCTCAATTTACCAACTATACCGTGGACTTAAAGACCTTTGTCGTGTGTGTTCCGTTTGTACCTACGCTATTAGTGCCAGTTGTGTGTAGCGCCACGTTGTGTGGCACCACGTTCTGCAATTATCCTAAATTTATGAGCATGAGTGTAGTAAAATATGTACATATTCTAGACCACTGAAGATGCCTTGCAGAGAATAAAGGCAAAATGCGAATGGTACGAAAATTGTGTTTTTAATTCAGTTGTAGTCAGACAGTCGAAAAAGTAAAAATTATCAGTATACCGTAGTAAAAACTTTGACGTTTGCCGATGACATTGTATTTCTATCAGAGACAGTAAAGGCCTTGAAAAAGCAATTGCACGGAATCAGTAGCGTCTTAAATAGAGGTTATAAAATAAATGTGTGCAAAAGAAAAACAAAGGTAATTTAATGTCAATCAATTTGCAATTTAGAAAGCCAAATAACTGCCGACTGTAGAAATGTAGAAGAAATAAAATGTAGACTGGCAATAATAAGAAATACGTTTCAGAACAAGAGTAACTTGTTAACATGGAATATAATTGTAAGTGTTAGGACGTTTTTTCTCAAGATTTTGCTATGGGCTGTAGGTATGGAAGTTAACGTGGTCGGTAAACAGTACATACAAGAAGACAATAAAACTCTTTGAGATGCGGTACCTGAAAAGAATGTCGAAAATTCGATGGGTAGATCTGATAACTGATGATGGTCGTATGGCAGTGACAGCCGGGAGGCTGCCGAGTTGCAAGTCTTTCCAGTTGACGTGGCGTTCGGTAACTTGCCTATAGATGATGAAGAATTGATGATATGGGCAACAGAACACCCAGTCCCCTAGCGGAGTAAATCTCCGATTCGGACGGGAAGTGAACTCGAGCCTGCTGGTGTCACTCAGTGGCGCTGCCGGCTCAGCTAAACAGGCGGATCATCAATTCCGCCTGCTAATGGTAACCAACTGAAGCGAACTGGAGAAAAAATCAGTTTGTCAGCTTGTGAAACCGCTTGAGCAAAATAAGTGATAAGTTCATAAGACACATCCCGATCCATCAAGGTATTATCTACTTGTTAACAGGAAGAAGTGTTTTGGCTTTAAAAACTGTAGATGCAGGCTTAAATTCATTGTACAGATTAGAATTGATACACTGAACACATTCCCATAGAAGGAGAGGAGAAAACGTAAAGGGAAACTTCACTTGTTGAGCGGCCTTGTGACGTTATAACAGTGATTAAAAACACGAGTCAAATTTATTCAAACTGGACAATCAAAGTCCGCTTACCAGTACAACGTTGCATCTCCGCTGGCCTGGATGCATGCACTCATTAGGTTGGGAAGGGCGTCACAATATCCATTGTATCCTTTTCTGAGACAAGCTAGCTGACAACTGTTGTAATTGGTGCTTGATATCCTGGACATTGACAGTGGGATGGATTTTACGCCCAAACTGGTCCCACACATGTTCTATTGGGGGCTGGTCTGGGGATCTTTCTCGCCGTGGGATTACCTCAGCATCACACAGACTGTTACAGAGACTAGTACCGTGTGTGGAAGAGCATTGTCCTGTTGAAGAATGACAGCACGATACTGTTACGTGAGAGACAACACATGTCGACGCAGGAAGTCCGTGACGTACCTATGTGCTGTCAGAGTTCCGTCAGTCAGCACCAACCGTGACCTGAAGACATACTCAATGTGGCCCCATGCATGACACCAGGAATAACACCGCTGTGCCTCTCCAAGGCAAAGAATGAATGGGACCTCTCCCCAGGTCGCCATCATACTCCCAGGTAGCGTGGAACCGCGATTCATCGCTGCACACAATGCGATGACATTCATCAGCAGTCCATGCTTCTAAGTCAGGCACCATTCCAAACAGAACCGTTTGTGTTGTAGTGTTAGCGGCACCCTACGCATGGCACTGTAATTCTCTAGTCTGACTGTAGCTAGTGTCCAACCAATCGGGTAATATGATCTGGAACACAGGAGGTATTTCATAACTTTTTCTATGATGGCAAGCCGAAGAGCAAGTCGGTTACAATATGTCTGGTGCACAATAAAGCGATCCTTTCGTGTGGTGGACAACTGTGGTCGCTCAGGACCTTGATGACGAATGTACCTGCCCTCACGTTCCCATGCATTCATCAGGGCACTGTCACTCTCGAATACCCAACAAATGTCAATATTTGCATGTTCCGACTACCTCCCAAATGGAGCTCCAGACTGAGGCGACTTTCAGTATATGTTACTGGCATCACTGTGTCACACGAGTACAAGACATCTCAGTGTCCTACACAGTAATCACTGAACATCTGACACCTGTCATGCTCCTTACGAACCCTACTATGCCTCTTTGTACGTCCATCCTTGTAATAGATGGTTACGAAGAGTTCGACTAAACAAAATTTCCGTTAATTTAATTTACATAAACAGTTTCAGTGTTCCCTTAATCCCCATTGATCAATGTGAACTGGGAGGGGTCCAGTCTCGTGTGCAGTCATAACACGAGCCTTAGCCAGTGCTCACAGATAGCTATCTCAGCCGACGACTCACACGAGTTGTCTGTTGATAAATTGAGAGATGCGCCTTCTTCGGCCCCTTGACTGAATTAAACTGGAAGAAATCCAGTCTCATGTGTAGTCAAAACACGAGCTAATATGAAGTGACTGGTGTCCATTGATCTCTGGTTTACACAACACTTCCCCAAACGACAACTCCTCCGAGTCGTTTGTTCGTGAAAGAAAAGATGGTGTTATGTATACCAGAGATCAACAGACACCGGTTGTTTCATGTTGGCTTTCGTTACGACTGCGCACTATACTGGATTCCTGCCAATTTACTATTGGTCAGGGGGCCTGAAGATAGCGCATGGAAGACCGAAGATGTTTGTGAAACTAAATTGAATGCGAACAAGATGGATGCAAGTGTTTTCATTTTAATTTCCTTCCATGTCTGCTAACAACACTACACAGGAACAAAACTGAAGCACAGTGGTGGTCGTTTTACACGTTACATAGAATTCCATCCATAACTATCTGCATCCCCGCCGGCGGTATGAACGTGTTTGATGTTACAATGACATTTGCCCATGTCTCTTCCGTGCTCCACTTTTTTCAAGTAGTGCAGGTTGCGGTAGTTATGCAGAGATCAAGAGTGTAGCACGGACAAGTGCATCAGTCCAGTATCCCGACTGAAGAGCACAACAATAACAACGTCTCTGGCGATCTAGGAGTGTTCATAAGCTTACAGTTTACGATGGCCGTTTTCCGTTTTCCATTACGGACGGAGAGAGAGAGATAGCAGCGACGGCCGCTCTGAATGGCGGTCTGAGTGTCGTGGCTACGGCAGGATCCGGTTCCCGGCTGCGGCGCGGCCGTGTTTTTGCCGGCGGCCTGTCTGGGCAGTCTGGGCGGTGCCGGGGACATCCACCTGCCCCTGGCGGAGGCAGTGGCCATGAACCGCTCGCCGCCGCCGCTGCTCCACATACAGGCGCGCACGTGCAGACGTCTGGAGCGGACGTACCGGGCCACGCCTCGATGCCTCTCTGTCTTACTCTCTCTCTCTCTCTCTCTCTCTCTCTCTCTCTCTCTCTCGCAAACACACACACACACACACGCGTGCGCGCACACACACACACACACACACACACACACACACATACACACTATTACGCATCATCACTGGTTCACCACATGTTCGATGTCTGGGAAGCCAGTCTACAGTTTCTCCAATCAATTACCGTCAAGTTAAATAACATCTGCACATCATTCTCCTGATTCACTTCAACAACAGTACAAAATTGACTGAAACAGCAGGTGTACTACTACCATTCACTGTTTAATTTATTTACACAGCGCCTTTTGGAGGTGGAGAGTCTGCCCCCTTTTCTTAGTGGTCTGTGTGTCTGACTGCCATGCAGCTGGTCCTGGTTCGATTCCCGAGAGCGTAAAAGATTTTCTCTTCTCAGAAATTGTGTGTTGTCGTCATCATTTCATCTTCATCATCATTTCATCATCATCATCAACAGGCAAGGCGTCCACTGTGGCATGAACTCAAAAGAACTGCAACTGGGAGGTCGAAATTTCCCAGATGGGAACTCTGGGCCATCAGTACCATACGATCATTTCAGTTCATGATGTGGATTTATTTGTATTAGCTTGGCATTTGGCATGTATGTGTTGTATGAGGACGTCAGGTTAACCTATGGCATTTTATAGTAGAGAAACTGTGGTGTCACCGCCAGACACCACACTTGCTGGGTGGTAGCCTTTAAATCGGCCGCGGTCCGTTAGTATGCGTCGGACCCGCGTGTCGCCACTATCAGTGATTGCAGACCGAGCGTCGCCACACGACAGGTCTAGAGACATTTCCTAGCACTCGCCCCAGTTTTACAGCCGACTTTGCTAGCAATGGTTCACTGACAAAATACGCTCTCATTTGCCGAGACGGTAGTTAGCACAGCCTTCAGCTACGTCATTTGCTACAACCTAGCAAGGCGCCATTATCAGTTGCTATTGATATTGTAAATAATGTACAGACAAGAGCTACGTTCAACATTAATGGATTAAAGTTAAGTATTCCACCATCTGCGTCCGTTTTTCTAAGTTCTAATTTCCTTGTCCTGTTCCAGACCTCACGCCAGCCTGCGTGAACTAAAACGCGTGCCTTTCGGCTTCCTCTATTCATACGGGTTGGCTTTCCTGCCAATCCACAAAAAACATTGCTCTTTGGAGTTTTTTTAACTAAAAACTTGTGCTAATATAAATCTTACCTGTCAGTTGGTACTGATTTGTATGAATGGGGAAAGCTGAAAATTTTTACCAGACCAGGATTCGAACCCAGGTCTGCAGCTTACTAATTTGGAGCGCTGACCACTATTCCATCCTTTTTTTTTATTTTTGTTAATCTCATTTTGTTCGTTTTTGTTCGTTGTATCTGCTCGGGGCGGACGTCGCAACACACCCGTTTCAGTTCGTAGTTGATCCATTAACTCAGTTTTTTTTTTATTACAGAGGGCAGCTGACCCTCTGACCGAACACGCTGAGTTACCGTTCCGGCCAGACATAATGGTCAGCACAAGCAGATCTCTTCTCAGACCTAAACTCTCATATCATCCTCACACTACTAATGTAATGGCCTTGCTCATTATCCTCATTACTCTCAGTATCTCGTCCATTCCCATAAACATTCGAGCTTGTGGTGCGTCTGCACATAGGGGATCACCGGCTGCCATTGCCTCAACCATATATATATGGTGAGTCAGGAGGAAAGGTAAATGCTTTGAGGGGTGATAGTAGTAGTAATTCTGAACAAAAAACTTCATATGGACGTATGTCCTATTACAAATGGTTTTCGAGATATAACAAATTTTATACCATTTTGTTATTTATTTTTGGTACTATCAAACATTGCCACTGGTTACAATGTACCGCAGCAGTGCAGAGCAAGCTGACACGAACAGTTTGATACGGGACACTTGTGATCTATAAAGTCAGGAAACAACCTCAAATTGGCCTACAAAAACTACGTAAGCTACAGCGCATACGTGGCGGACGGGTTTTTCAACATTATCGCACTCTCTTCGCACAAAGCATTAGTTCTAGAGAAAATATGAATAGGAACTTTTTTGTAGGAATTTTAATATAGTTTAATTTTGTACTGGAACACGCTTTCGCTGGAGAGTGCGGTTTTAGAGTTATTCAAGGAAAACGTACCAAAGTGATATTAAATGTGTTTCATCTAGGAAATCATTCGGAATATTGCATACGACCATATGAAGTTTTTTGTTCAGAATCACTAACACTATCATCCTTCAAAGCATGTATCTTCCTTACTGACTCATCCTGTATATATATGTGGTGTCTGTTCTTTTCTTTTGACTACTGTGTGTGGACGACATAGTGGCCAGCGCACCTGCCTAATAAGCAAGAGACCTGGGTTCGAATACTGGTTCTGCGCCAATTATCCTCATTGATAGTAATCATTGCCTACTGGCAACAGATGTCTCTAATTCCTTTATGTCTCCATTCATTTTGGCTGCGTGCTCAACATAGTGTCTGATCGTTTGAACATGTCGGAAAGAACAGATGCAACATATATTTAAATGTAAATGTGCAAATAAAACAACTAAAATAGAAAACTTCCTGTGATAACAGGACAATACAAATGCAGTTACTGAAGACCACATGTCGCGTTCACCAAAAACTCGGAAACTATCCCTGTGCACCGAAATTTTGTGTAGGAGGTAGATGCAGCTAACAGACACTGCATGAACGCTGAAATGAAGTAGTGCATAACTGGTGTTACTTTCTTTATTCAGTGATATAGGTTACTGCTTGTTGTATAACGCCTTGACCTTATGAAGCCCTCCAACCAGCTACCTGAGGTGTTGACCTTGTCATTCTCCGCAGACGTGGCATTCAAGTGTACTAGTGCTGCTACCTTTTCAGGAGAAATTTTCTGCAGAAGCATGTCACAGCTGCTATCGATAAGTCTCTCTCTTATCATCGTACTATCTCATGATAGACTTTACAGAGGGATGACGTACAATAAAATTATGGGCACTTTTGTACACTGACGGCGTTTCCTTGGCCGCAGTGACAGATTGACTTCCTAAATTTAGTCTAAATGAGGCTGGACTGGTTAGTGAATTATGGCCTGTACTTTAAGAAAAATAAGGTAGAATTCACGAAAACTGATACGCAAGAACGCCGAACCATTCACGTCGACATAATAGGTATTGAAAATAAAAGGAACATCTTTCATCCACGATAACCAAAGATAGGCTACATGCTGAGAAGCCCTTTGGGAACGTTAATAAAGCTTGCTCGAAATGAGCGAATGAAAATCTGAGTCAATGCGATCGTCAAAGAGATATCATCACACGCGGTCGTTTCTGAATAAGTTAAGGGCGCCAAACTTTAGACTCTTACGAAGGAGGCAGAATATCGTCAACCTTCAGGGAAATACAGATACTCACGTGGACAGCTGGTAACAGTAGGCTTCATCATAAGTAACGACAACGGGAAAGACTTTATTAATGCGCCAATACGGAGAAAAGACGCGAAAAAGTGTTGAATTACTTTCACAAGTTCAGGAAGTGGTGTAATGACGATCATATGCTAGAAAATGGCTGTCGATGGAGAGAAGAACACGTATCGACGAAAGATAACGTCGAGTAGAAACAGTACGCAGCCATCTTCAGATGACATAAAAGATGGAAACAATGGATCAACGTAGAAAACAGCTGGCACACGCCGGGAGAAACGCTGTAGAAAGTACTAGACCACTTTGTACTGTTCCGTACGTCCACTGTCCCACTAATCTAAATTCGCACGTCTGCGTGACGGGTGCCGCACTAGGGGGGCGCAGATCGTCAGCTAGATTTTAGGCAGTGAACAGAGCACCGTCCGTGATGGACATTAGAGATCAGAAATGCCCTTCCTGAACTCGCTCTAAACTCGTCGGCGTGTCCTCTGACGCAGTCGCTGAATTCGCCGTTTCTGCGTGCTTTGCGAATCTCCACCACTGCTCCTGTAACCGACAACCCGCCACCTGAATCTGTTGTCGGGCACGACTCTACTCTGCTAGCGCTGAAACAAGAGCGTGTACACACGGGTTCGCGAGTATAACACAGGACTCGCGTGTCATTGCCACTACACGCACATGGTCGGGGATGACGGTTACGCTAGCCAACATAATTTTACTTTTTTCTGTAACTGGCATGAAAACACCTGATGTTTAAGTTTTCGAGTGTGCTGATGACAAAAATGTTAAGTAAAACGCCAGATTAGCTTTCGTTTTGATGTTATGAGGACCTTATGTTACTACCTTTGCATATGCGTATACTTACCTTGGTGCTATCCCTCGGAGGAAGGAGACTGAAGACAGAACCGCTCTGCCTGGCGTTTGTAGTTTTCTGCTGGTGACTCCCTGATTAGTGCCCAGCAGTAACCGGCTAACATCGATACACTCCACCTTGCCTGTTATCTATTTTCCATGTCCGAAATTCGGTGGTGGAAGTGTTCACCGTGCTCGTCGGTTACAGCACCACACTAGTCGGGAAATAAATTCAAGTGGGAATCTATGACATCTAACTTCAAGGACATGATTCATCCCAGCCTACTGTGTCGGCGCAGAAGATTATCCACAAGATCCTTATAGCTTTCTGCCGTCTAGACTTTCCTAGAAAGTTTGTTGACACTTGAACAAAGGCATCACAAGCTAACGTTTTCATCGCCTGTCAGTATGGTGTTGAAATGGTCATCTTTGTACACTTTGCGTATCCAGGGCTCTATGAGAATGCTCTCCTTTATTTTCGCCTCACTAAGAGATGGAAGTTTCTCGCACAAATGGAGATATGCTTCCCTCGTTTTATCCACCGCCTTAACGAAGGTTTTCATTGGGCCCAATTTTATATGAATGCCAGGGAGAATTATAGTCTTGTATTCGACAAATGCTTAATGCGTAACATTGTGCTTCATTCAAGTGATCGACGCTTCGGCCAATTTTTCTTTTTATAATGAATTTCTTTGGAGCGGCTATCCTAGACGCACAGGAAGCAACAAAATTTCATGTAGCCGTGTTCTACCTCAAGTAATGTGCGTATTTCTTATAGATCCCCGGAAATCTGCCATTTGAACTTGTCATAGTTCAATCACAATAACGGTTGTTTTATGTTATCATATGTTTATTTCATGTAAGGTGCATACCCATTCGGAATCGATGATAACAAATTTCCGTTACGCAGTACCGCACACTTTAGACTTACTTTGTTGGTGTAGATGAACAACCTTCACTGATCACTTTCATACTCAATGCCCATAGCTGCCATTTTTCCCTGCACATCACTCCAAAATATTAATTCCTTTTCACTTTTGGAAGAATGGAAGGAATGGCAGATGATGGTTACGGAACGCATTCACATTTACGGTCTTATCAAGACAATGCCACTGTTGTAGTCTTGGCACCAAAAATCAGCTTTACCTTTCGGCAATTCCAGATCACTCACTAAGTCATTAAGCTCACACTGTACACTCACCGTTACACACAAATAAAGGATCTCTCGAAAACTGGGTTTCGAAGGTGATGGTGCAGCACTAATTTCACTATCACCCTCGTTACTATTACAATCAGTTGGGATAGGAACAGGCAACCCATCTCCGTGAGGCACTGGTCACGTGGACGAAGGTAAGGATTTGTCAAGGGAGACTTTTTATTCTTGGAAATATCATAAAAAGATAAAATTAATTGACATTGTTTGAGGGTTCTCGCCGGATCAAGTATACAGCAAAGCTCTTGGAAGATCATTTACGTTTCAGCCACATATGAAATCTCAAGACAAAAGTTACGCAACATACATAAGGAACCCAGGGTTTGTCCTGCTTCCCGATTTCACAAGGAAAGTCCAGTCTGCATGCCTACCTAATATATGACGTTACTGGCCTCCTTTACGGTTTTCTGTATAGTCTGTCCGCAGATATAGCAAAAATTGACACCACTCTTTACCGATTTGCGAGGCGTGTTAAATCACAGAAATTTCAATGGCCACACGCACTAGCTACACTTCGGTAACCCGTTCTTCCAGTACACGAACAGCACACAGCTTGTCCCAGGCTAAAATTAGCGACAATATATACAAAGTTATTGTTACCTGAAACGCAATCACTCTACCATGAGCGGGATCTTGAAGCCTATATGGGAAGGGATTGACAATGATTGCTAATAAAATATAATTGAATGCATCTCTCCCGCTCCCACCACCACCATTAATTTGGACATCTAAATAGAGTTTTTAATTGTCGTTTTCGATATCAGTGTGATCGATATAGTAAAAAACATTTATTGCAGACTAGTTACATTTTCACTGTTTGCTAGTGTTATCTATACATAGTAATACTTTAAAGTTACCTGCCGCGGTTTTCGGTCTGTACCTGAAGGCTAACCTCGGGAACTACTGCAGAGATTTTGATACTGTTTCATTATGGATTGATTCACGAGGGCGATGTGTGTTTATAATTATTACCAGTGCGCCAGAAAAGTCGTCCGGTCATAGATAACTAGCGCGACCCGTGCGAATACGGGGCGGGTCACCGGTTATTTACCAACACTGATCTGTTTGCAGTGAACAGTGTTCTGTTTATATGTATATCTATATATGCATATATGCGCATGTGTGATTATTTCGATACAAAGTTTTCGAATACTCCTTTAAAATTTGTAAATTTATTTTAATGTATGCTCTCTGTTCAGAGAAAGTTCAACATTTGCCAATTGTGTTGACACATACACACGAGCACACACACACACACACACACACACACACACACACACACACACACACATACACACGCGCACACACACTTGCCACACGCTATCGAGTCTGAGATGACATTACAAGAAGACAGATAACGAGTGAGGTGGTTTCTCCGAATAGTGTTTAAGTATAAACATAAATTTACAGCAGTTGTGAAGAAATTACAGTAGTGAACTAGGTGTTTGGAAGTAACTGTTGAAAACATCATTAAATTTCAGTGATAAAATATCATAACATTAGTTTAATATCTGAATAGGATCGACAAAAAATAATGGTTCAAATGGCTCTGAGCACTATGGGACTTAACTTCGGAGGTCATCAGTCCCCTAGAACCAGTGCCCAGTCCCCTAAAACTTAGAACGTAACTAACCTAAGGACGTCACACACATCCGAAGCAGGATTCGAACCTGCGACCGCAGCAGTCACGCGGTTCCAGACTGTAGCGCCTAGTACCGCTCGGCCACTCCAGCCGGCGACAAAAATTAATGTACGTCGGAAGTATGCAACAGGTCACTGTTACTGTGAACCAATACAATGTCATCCACAGCATTAAGGTCCTGACGACTGCAACTTTCGATAACAACTAAACCTGCGGCACTGAAGTTCCTCTCCCTAGATTCACTTGAGGTTGCCATACGCAGTATGCTCCTGGCTACCACCGAAGAACATCAGTTTTCGCCTCTGCATCTTTCTCAGTAGCGGCGATTCCGAGGTATAACCATACTTCGCGGTGTTTGTCCGTATGGTCGTCTTCGTGCATACTTCTGGAACGTAAACGGCTGAGGCAGTTTCCATGGGTCTGATGTACTTTCATGTGAACCATGAGAAACTAGAAAGAACTGATGTGGCAGTTTTAGCAACATTTACTCTTAATCATGTCCCACGAGTAAAGAATATTAGCCAATATTAGGCATATATTGTTGTTCACTCATCTGTCATGTTTGCACACAGAATACCAACCTCCTTGAAAACATTATCGTTGCGTTCAGTGCTCAGTATGAAAAGATCACGATATATGGTACACAGAAATTTTGCGATCTGTTGGTGCAGTTGCACTCTTCTCATTCTACATTTTAACTTAGGTACTGCCAAAACATCATTATCTAATAAAGTAGCGCTCAAGTGTTCATCCAGAAGTTTACATAAGCAAAGACGTACTAAAAAGAGAGCAGGATAGGCATCAAGTTCTAGATCATTACGAACTTCTTTGAATTCCTTGTGAAACATGACAAGGTCATTACGGTATACTCCCCCATACTTAACTCTTTCTGTGGGAGCAATTCCTTAACCTCGACCAAAGTATCACATACTCAAACTAGCAGGTCTAACAAACTGTCCCATCGGACTTCGATCTCTTGTTTCAGTGATTTCGTAAGCTCCCTTAAAAAACCAACCCTCTTACAATATGATACTAGTGCCTCACACGTGTTTATCGTCTCTCCTACATTAGTTGCTTCCAGCTCCCTTGTTAAAAGTTCCGACTTAAAAGTATGTTTGAGCAAAGTGCGTAGACCATGAAAAGCGCAAGGAAGTCTTGTAACGTTTTTCAGAGCGGCTATTACATTAGAAACTTCGTCTTTTCCGGAAGGTTCTGACTTCATTAACTCCTCATAAATTGTCAAGGACTCGAAATTTCGAATAAGCTCCGATAACACCAGTAGTGTATACAGCCACTATTGTGAAAGTTATTTTACGTATGTCCTTCAGCCACATATCAGTTTGGAAAAACGCCTTGAGGAACGCCATAAATGACTTCCGCTTTACTCGATGGCTTTTCGTCTGTTACTACGAAATGTGACCTCTCTGACAGGAAGTCACGAATCCAGTCGCATAACAGACCACACTCCATATACAAGCAGTTTGATTTCGAGGTGCTTGTGAGATAGTATGTCAAAAGCCTTCTGGAAATCTAGAAATACGAAATCAATTTGAAGTCCCTTGTCGGTAGCACACAACACTTCGTGTTTCACAAAGAAGATAGCGCGTACCGCCGTACCGTTAAGGTAGGGCGCTGGGCACTGGTAACCCCTGTTGTGTAGTGTGTCCTGAGTTGGTGGGTGACCAGAGTTCATTTGTTCGTACATATGGTATAAACTAAATTGTGTGGCGAGTCTCATCGATGAGGGTATAGTAGACATATGATGAATTCTTTGTCTTAAAAACCAAGTTCGCCAAAATCGCTTATAAATCCCCTTGTTGATTATTGGTTTCCACAGATCTGTGCTGTCGTCTTCGGGTCTTTTAAGCATATTAAGGGAAGTTCATACTCTTTATATGTGGCCCACAAGCCTATAAAGATAATGAGCTTCTTGTACTTCTGTTAATATGTCACCAGATCCAATGATGACAGCACAGATCTGTTGAAACCAACAATCAATAAACGGATTTACAGTGAACTTGGAGAAATTGGATTCTAAGAATAATAAAACCCTACTATTCATATTAATTAGTTTATTTTAGTACATATTATCACATGAATAAGGTTTACCTTTCGAGTAACGGTAGCGTTTGTAGTCAGTCTTAAACGTTTAGTTTTAAATGGTATCCTTGAATTTTAAGGAGTTTTCTTGAAAAGTCCTTACAGTTCCTTAATAATGCATTTATGGAACTGTAAACTAGAGATTCCTTCGAATACCGTTGGTATAAAGTAATGTTATCTTTTGATATTCATCTCAAATCTTGTGTTGTCTGTCGTATTTGAAGGGTGTTAACGTTGTAAGTGATTCGTGGATCTCATACGGATCTCAGTTACGAACAGTCATCTGTGACCATTACTGAGAGATCGGTGGTGCCTGACGTCGCCTTCCAAAGTGGTGGTTTCACAGCCACGACGGAATCTCCACTATAGTCACCTACCTATATTACTGCCCCTGCCGCAAGTGAATGCTTCAGCAAACGCAATTCAGCTCAACGTTGTCAGTTACCGAAATCCCAGCCCTTCACACCCAACCACTAAGAAATTGGTTCATCATTTGCTTTTATAATGACTCATTCAAAATTCCTTTCACTAAAGGGCTCAACATGAGTTAACGATTCACCTTGTTCTCGAATAATCTTTGAAAACAGGGCGTTTTACCCCGTCACTCAGTTCATCGCAACCACTTGCAACTACTCTGTGTCTCAAAAGATTTACCCGCGAACGGTGCCCAGTGGATCGAACAAGTGGATCTCGGAGATTCCCCAACTCAAGCTGTACAGTCCAACCTGATTTTCCGCTGAATTGATTTGTTGGTAAAGCGGTATATGGTAGTACGATGCCTCTCAGATCTTCGTGTAAACGGCTTCTGTAGCTTTCTGGAGAGTGCCAGTGTAAGGTTCGTTGTTGATGATATGACTGCGTTTCACTTGTGATACCAAACACATCTCTACGACTTAATGTGCAAAATATCCCGCTGAAACTTCTCACTTCACATAGAAGTGGTACCTTGAAATTTCATACATTTATCGCTTTGGGATCAGGATCCACAGAATTGGTACAGACGTCATCGAACGCTTCTGGTATAGATAAGAGAAGTTTTCGACACACCCATCTCCCTTAGGTTCTGGTGTAGCCTCCCTAAGTGTCCGATTCTCTTTCCAATTCTCCAATATCTCTTCGATTTTCTGTATGGTTCATTTCGACTGTGGCGCAGACCCGCGGACTGTAATACATCTATCCACGTGAATCTCCATATTTATTCGTTGATGACCAGCGCTTTTTGCGTTTGTCGCTGGTTCCCCCTTCAGTTAAGGTCCTCATTCTCCCGTATACGTTGTCGGTGGTGTCATCCTCATACACAGTTGTGGCCTGCTGTGGATTACAGTTGCCATGCGGCACTGGCGGCAGTTTTCTACTTCTTTGAACACAGCATTTGTCAGAAATACACTGTAACGCATGCGTTGACGAAATGTCTGTCGAACTTAATGTGCGACTTTTACGATTTATATCCGTTATTACAGACTTTGTGACCATATTTCAGTTGCATTTTTATTGCTTCACATGTAACATAATTAGCTGCGCTCGAGTCACCGAATCTTATACATCCATTCTTATTAAAATACTTGCACTCCAAGTGATAGCAAGTAAACTGTACCTTGTCAGACATGCCAACGATTCAGTTTCAAAAACCCTCCGGGTAGATGACATGTAGGTGAAAGAATTATAGCGGGAACTATAAGAGACAAGTCACAAGGAAATTAAAGACATTAACCGCTAGTGAGAATTGACTTGTATCAACAGGGAAAGTTGAAAACTTGTGCCAGACTGGGATTCGAAACCGGGTCTCCCGTTTACCAGGCAAATTTGCAGACTATACCATCCGAATATAGTGGTTACCACAACTGCATGGACACCTCTAGCACCCTTCCCATTAGACCCAAATTCTCAACATGTACGGCACAATACTGATGTAATCCTCTGATCATTAGCCTTATTTCTCGCGGCGTCTCACCAATTCCCGTAAGAGTTCGAGCTGAGCGTGCATCTCCAGTGAAGAGCTCGTTGGACGCCATCGCCTCAGTTATATATGTCGTGTCAACATGATGACGGTTAAGCAGTGGAGACACTACAAATTTGGGGCTGATGGAAGGTCTGATAGTTTGGTATGTGCAGTTGCGATGAACACTGTGTCTAGATGACGTAATGGCCAGTCCATCTTCCTAGCAAGTAGGAGACCCAGATTCGAATCCCAGTCCAGCAGAAATTTTCAGTATGCCTCATTGATTTAAATCAATGCCCACTGGGAGCTAATGTCTTTATTTCCCTTTTGTTTTGATTCATAATGACTGCAAGATCTTTCGGACATGTCTGAAAGAAAAGACGCCACATACATATCTATCAGACAGTTTGAAAACAGTCATAAGCATCCTTCGATTTATAGGCCTGAAAAAAAAAATTGTAACTTGTAATATACCTTGAACACGAAAAAAATCAATTACATCAACTATACCTTTTAGAGGGGGGTTAGCAACGTTCCAAAGTGGGTCGCTAATTAGCTGCTGCTCTGTGTTCACACACAGTACCCACAAAGTTTGGACGACCATCACGAAGCATATGGATAGAGTACTAGTCGACTCTCCGACAGTGATATGCATGTGGTGGAAGTACGAGAGTTCATGAGTGACTATATTAGGCCAAAAATTCACTTACTTTAGCAGATGGTATCATATTACGTATATGTAGTTCGTTCAACTTTTTTCCAGTGAATAAATATCACCTGATAAGTCAAAGTCCTGCTTAAAAAACTAACTACGGCTGTCGTAAGCCTTCATACGACACGTTTCCCAACTTGTAGTGTCATAAACGCATTTGCGACAGCCTTTTTTCCGCAGCAGCCGATCAAATGTTTGCTTTACGCTTTTTAAATAGATTTACGATGTTTTTAAGTAGACACACTGCAACTACAAAATATTGTGTTCCGTATCATTTTCATGTTATTGCCGATCACCAAAAGTGCACCGACGCCTCCGACGATCGAAGTGTGCCGAGTGGCTGGTCACACGCTTCAATGCATCTTTGAAAATCGTTTCTCAGAGTAGGGCGCACTCATTTCTCTCGGACGTCCCGTTGTTTACAAAAATCTTCTGCTATTATATTCTAGTGACGATGTTATACACAGAGTGTTCATAATTGAAATTCCAATTTCAAAAAGCTATAGAAAGGGAACTAATGCTCTGAATAACGTCAAATCCCCATCCACCGCTGCAAGATCGTATGGGCAAAGTCTGTCCACAGAAGTTCCGTGTCAGTGCGAAGTAACTATGGCATATGGGTGATTTTGTATGGACAGTAATTCGGAATGTTTCATAGGATGTTACGCATCGTGCTCGCAGGCATATCCAACGTTTTGGCAGTTCCCCATGAAGTACTCGTGGGCGCACCACCGCTCGACCCCTCCTGCAAAGCTGTGGTGACGTCATCGACAAATTTCGGATCAACTGCTTTCCTCCCTCTGCCTCACTGCAGTTCACAAGAACCTGTCTTTTCGAATTTTGTAATCATTTTCTAAAGACCCGGACTAACGCTTTTTTTTCTACCCCCGATTTTCCGGAATTTATACAAGGTTGTTGGCGCACAGTCATCGTTCTTGTAAAACAACTTTGCCATCACCGTACGATCGTTCATGGAGAAAGTCATGTTACACGCTTCTGTTGGTGCGCATATTGGTCAATTTTTTTCAGGATGTTTCCTCCTGCGTCAATAATACGCTGTTCCAATTTGACGTCATTCTGACCAGTGGTTGTTTAATTATGGACACTTCGTATATTGGACTGCTTTGGGATGTAGGGAGGTCGTCCACTGACGGATGCGATCTTGTTGAGTTAATACTAGATTTATTTCCAGGTGAATAAAAGTTCATGTTAATCAAAAATAGCAGATGCCCATTTGCGTGCAGAATATTGGAATGATTTACTTTTATTTTTGCTTGCTACGAAGCCAGAGGGAGTCTTACAGCGTAGTTTAAGTGGAACAGAAGAGTGATTTTGGTGACGAGCCTGGTCACAATTTTGAGTGAAGAAATGGATTTTCGTAATAATAATTTAAGGAAGTATTTTACATATATATTTTTCTTACAGATCTGAGCACATACACTCCTGGAAATGGAAAAAAGAACACATTGACACCGGTGTGTCAGACCCACCATACTTGCTCCGGACACTGCGAGAGGGCTGAACAAGCAATGATCACACGCACGGCACAGCGGACACACCAGAAACCGCGGTGTTGGCCGTCGAATGGCGCTAGCTGCGCAATATTTGTGCACCGCCGCCGTCAGTGTCAGCCAGTTTGCCGTGGCATACGGAGCTCCATCGCAGTCTTTAACACTGGTAGCATGCCGCGACAGCGTGGACGTGAACCGTATGTGCAGTTGACGGACTTTGAGCGAGGGCGTATAGTGGGCATGCGGGAGGCCGGGTGGACGTACCGCCGAATTGCTCAACACGTGGGGCGTGAGGTCTCCACAGTACATCGATGTTGTCGCCAGTGGTCGGCGGAAGGTGCACGTGCCCGTCGACCTGGGACCGGACCGCAGCGACGCACGGATGCACGCCAAGACCGTAGGATCCTACGCAGTGCCGTAGGGGACCGCACCGCCACTTCCCAGCAAATTAGGGACACTGTTGCTCCTGGGGTATCGGCGAGGACCATTCGCAACCGTCTCCATGAAGCTGGGCTACTGTCCCGCACACCGTTAGGCCGTCTTCCGCTCACGCCCCAACATCGTGCAGCCCGCCTCCAGTGGTGTCGCGACAGGCGTGAATGGAGGGACGAATGGAGACGTGTCGTCTTCAGCGATGAGAGTCGCTTCTGCCTTGGTGCCAATGATGGTCGTATGCGTGTTTGGCGCCGTGCAGGTGAGCGCCACAATCAGGACTGCATACGACCGAGGCACACAGGGCCAACACCCGGCATCATGGTGTGGGGAGCGATCTCCTACACTGGCCGTACACCACTGGTGATCGTCGAGGGGACACTGAATAGTGCACGGTACATCCAAACCGTCATCGAACCCATCGTTCTACCATTCCTAGACCGGCAAGGGAACTTGCTGTTCCAACAGGACAATGCACGTCCGCATGTATCCCGTGCCACCCAACGTGCTCTAGAAGGTGTAAGTCAACTACCCTGGCCAGCAAGATCTCCGGATCTGTCCCCCATTGAGCATGTTTGGGACTGGATGAAGCGTCGTCTCACGCGGTCTGCACGTCCAGCACGAACGCTGGTCCAACTGAGGCGCCAGGTGGAAATTGCATGGCAAGCCGTTCCACAGGACTACATCCAGCATCTCTACGATCGTCTCCATGGGAGAATAGCAGCCTGCATTGCTGCGAAAGGTGGATATACACTGTACTAGTGCCGACATTGTGCATGCTCTGTTGCCTGTGTCTATGTGCCTGTGGTTCTGTCAGTGTGATCATGTGATGTATCTGACCCCAGGAATGTGTCAATAAAGTTTCCCCTTCCTGGGACAATGAATTCACGGTGTTCTAATTTCAATTTCCAGGAGTGTATTTGAATTAACTAGAGGCAACATACTTTAAGTCTGATCACTGTCGACCACCCCGCTTTTTCTACTATCCGTATTTCGCTCTCGTATTGGCGAATGAATTAACCTGCAACAACATTATTAAATCAAAAGAGTGCTTGGATAAAAGGAGAGACATTTTATAAAATGAAATGACTGAGCTTCCACAACGAGCGAAGATAAGGTTTTCATGTGGATTGCAAAACACGGTCAACTAGCAATTAAATGATTAAATAATAACGTAACACCAGAACATACGTATGTGGGAATGGGGGAAAGCCGTAGGCGCCAAATCTGATGAAGAGGAGTGATGTTCCTACAATTGTTAGTTTATGTAAGGAGATGAAGATATTACTTTCCTATGAAATACAGGCCTTTCCTCCGCTTTTAAATCCCGCGATCCACGTGAAATTAGCCATTTGTTGATTTACTCTGTCCAACGCAATCGATATGAAAAGTCACTTTTCCATTCCAATAAAAAAAACATTACTCATAATCGTTTGCCTATCTAATCCAAGATCAGCAGTGATCTGCTGGACACACGTCTTATTCACAATACGAAATCGGAGCGCAAAATAAATTGTACTGCCTTTAAAAATTTCTGCACATAACTGGTAAATTCGTTTTCCCATTGGCTTTCAGCATGAAAGTTTCTCGTAGTTCCATATTTAAATGTAACGTACTCTTTTATGTCATAAATCTTTGCTCATTTGCCGCCCTGTGTGCACAATTTGTCAAATCATCAAATATTTCCATTTCTGTAAACCAAAATGAATAGATACCATCCTTACAGTTATGGCAGCTTATCTAGGCGGACACTGCAGAACGCAAAAAAAAAAGTTTGTCAAACGAAATACAAGTTAAATTAAAATAACACACTGAGTGGGAAATATGCTGGATGGTTTTATATCTAATGGGTCTTCTATTTCGTAAAACATTACCCCTGTTGCTCGATCCACATCCTACACCTTCCCGGTCTTTCTATTTATGAGTGTAGGTTTACGGCATACATGAATGGCATTACCTTCGAGAGAATTTAAGTGAGTCGCCCATTTTTAGATGCGCTACCTCTTTTGCATGAATCGCACCTGACACGGCTATGAAAAAAAACTGCATAAAAATAATATTTAGCATATGAGGCTGTCTCTTGTGTTACGTTATTATCACAATTCCTAACAAGACATATTAAATAAATGATATCAGTGACAATCCTGTATACAACCATGCAGATATATAATATTACAGAAGTGTATAGACTAAGAGATACTATGTCGAAGGCAGCTAAAAGTATTTTATCTGTTTCTTCTGTGCTTTTGTTTTATCATTAGTCCATTATTTTTATTTTGTGTGGTATTTCCGTGGGTCTCCAGTAAACACAGTTGATTCTCTGGCATAGTTCATTTAATATTACTTATCTGTGTGGGAGCTAGTCGGAGATGAAGAGACTTGCACAGGGTACAGTAGGATGGAGAGTTGCATTAAACGATTCTTCGGTCTGAAAATCACAATAACAACAAAACACCCGTATGTAAACATATTGCCAATGTTAATAGACGTAACTGTCCTTTTTGGACTAGAGAAGGACCATATTTTATTTGTCAATTTTATGTCGCACTCAACTAAGCTAATTACCAGCTATAGTAAAACCACTCATAAAAAGAAGATCAACCACGTGGTAGAAATCGTTCCACCGACCATGTCGACAGGAGACAAACTAACTCCCCGATGAGCTTGAGACTTGAAACTTTCAACGCAGCCCACAACTGGATGACAATGCAATATGAAATCGGTTTCTTTTGTGGTGTGTGGCGGAGGGTACTTTCTGTACCACTGCTTTTACACTCTTTCCCTGTTCCAGTCGCGAATATTTCATGGTAAGAAAGATCGATTGCTGGTATGCCTCGGTGTGAGATCTGATATCTCTAATTTTTATCTTCACCGCCTTCCCGCGAGGTGTACGTAGGAGAAAGCAACATATTCGATGGCTCAGATGAAGAGAAAACGAAATAGACGTGAAAGTTGGCAGATGTTTCTGTAGCAGTCTCATCAAAATATTAGAAACCAAATGAAAGATTTCACATACAAGAGTAAACAGCAGAAAATAATAATTTAAATACAGAAAACTTTAATGTAACACGTGTTTGAAACGGACAAAAAGGTATTCAATAATTTCTTCTATCCTATACAGACTCCTGATACCATACCGATAGTGCTGAAAATTTGTGCATGGGAGCTCTTAATAGCTACGGCAGTACTTGTAAAAATTAAATCACAAAACATAGGGCGCATGCAACAGATGTTAGTAAGGAGTCTAGAGAGTAGCTGTCGTTGAGAAAACTCAGACAGGAAATCATATCATTAGCAAGGCAATAAAACTTTTAGTGACTTACATGAAGTTTTCATGCATCCATTATCTATTATATGGGCCCTACGTTTCTTGTTTTAAGTTTTACAAGTATTGTCATAGTTATTAAAAAGTCACAAGCACAAATTTTCAGGACTATCTTTTTGGAGCCATAAATGTGTAAGGGGCTAAGAAAGATTATTGTATACTCTTTTGTCCGTTTTAAAAAGACCTTACATTTTAGAATATTTAGATAGTCATCTACATTTGTTTTTATTTGTAACATGATTCCTGTGACACAAAATTTAAAAAAATCGATTTTAAAACATGTTTAGATGCATTTTGTAATTTTTTAGTTCTTATGTAACTTTCAGCAAAAATAATGTGGGGCTTTATGCAGAGATTTGGAAAACAGTGTGCTTCTTGATATTTTATTTTGGTATCTAAGCTTAGCCACAGTCTGGGGGATGTTTCCAGAATGAGATTTTCACTCTACAGATGAGTGTGCGCTGATATGAAGCTTCCTGGTAGATTACAACTGTCTGTTGGACCGAGACTCGAACTCCGGACGCTTTCGCGGGCAAGTGCTCTACCGACTGAGCTACCCAAGCATGACTCACGACCCGTCCTCACAACTTAAATTCTCTCATTACCTTGTCTCCTACATTCCAGACTTCACAGAAGCTCTTCTGCGAATCTGGCAGAACTAGCACTCTTGGAAAATCAATACATTCTCTGCGACATTTCTCGTAAGTTTATAGATTAGTTTAATAGCAGAGTAATATTTCTGGCCTTGAAGTCATCGTGTTTAGGTATAGGAAGCTCTTCGTAGGGCAGTTGACAAGGCAGTAGTGGCAAGATGACGTAATGCGGTGGGAGGCACCGATGACAGATGGTTTGTTCGGTACAGGTATCGTGAGAAAGACCGCCTAAATTGTGGTCCTTATTCCGCTATTGGCTGCTGCATTCGGTACTTGCTCGCCGAAATGACAGTCTGTTTGATGTTATGTATATTAGAGAAACTAAATAGCACATTTACTTGCATTTCAAATTAAAACATCTCTCAATAGCATGCTATCATTCCATTATTTCACAAGTATTAATAACCAACAGAATAATAAACAACTGCTAAACGAAAAGGCAGACGAAGCACTTCGGTGATCTTCTGATCGCGCCTGACGTGGATGGTGGGCGAGGTGGTTTGGCTGTAGGTTCAAAGCTGTTTCGGTAGTCTCAGACATGTTGTCTGCCACGGTCGGTGTCAGTTCAAACTTTATTAGCAGTTAATGTTTACGTAGACATGTAATTTAGAACAGTACGATAACATTTACTGATATACGACGTTCAGTATTTTGTTGAAGAATGGAAATTATTTGTTGAATGTAATTCTGCGGTTTCTCGTGTTCTCCTAATAAAAATTGAGTGGCATCCCATATGAACAAATATAATTGAAAATTTAGTTATTCAGATAATATCAGTTCCTCGCTAAGAGCTTCTGACAGCCTCAAGACTACGGATTCACACCCACGTGCTGTTTTCTGGGCAGGGGACAACAACTATAGAAGACTTTAGCTTGGCGAACATTTATTAGAACTTACGCATTCCACTCAGGGCGGTGGAAGCAAACAGGCACCTTCCGTGTACTGCAGTATTAGTAAAAATGAGAGCAGTGACACGTCATCTGTGGTTACACAGAGGAGGTATGAACGAGAGATATTTTAAAGGGAAGGCGTTTATCACACGTACATATGTATATCACCCTCTCTCTCCCTGCCTCTTCTTTTTCAGCTTGCCTTAGCAAGTTCTGTATTATGTTACTGCAGCTACTGCAGGTTTAGCACAATACAGAATTATAGTTTAATCGATGCCTGGTGACAAAGTGTTCTGATATAGTGGTTGTTGCTGCTTCGGCGCACGCTTGGGTTTGCAGACTAGCAGTTCAATACAGACTATGTTAGTTAGTTAGGTTAGTTAGTTACGTCTTCCACAGATCATTTGAAGGATTGCTTTATCGAAATGATTTATGAGTCGGCGCTGGTCAGATGTGATTGCTAAATGCGGCCGCCAGAGACGGGCGGTTTTGGAAGTAATAGATTCTGTATAATTATGTGCGCCACGTTCTGAATGTCTTAAAGTTTAACTATAAAGCGATTAACATCTTCTGTGATGTATGGAACATTGATAAAAATGAATGTAGTTAGAAAGTATGAAATGAGTAATAATTTTCTGAATGACCGTACACTTCTCAATCGAAATCGTCAATGTCCCCTTCCTAGAAAGGACCATACAAGGGAAATATGCCATTAGCTCCTTTGAGCGGATGGGGGCAAGAGCATTGTTTAATATAACACACCAGTCACTCGTATTACAGCCAAAGCTCCAGATCTTTTGGGAGGCAGTATCCTGTTTATCTCCTTAGGAGAGTAGCCATTTCCTCTGAAAACAATTCTTAACTAAGTCAACTCTTCCTCCAAATTCAGTTGCTCACAGATGCTTCTGAAATTGTCCACAAAATTTTTGGCCATGTTGGGTCTCGATTTGATTCTGCAAACGGAAGCGACATAAGTGTTACTTTTGTACCAAACTTCCTTTAAAAGAAGAGACAAAGAGAAAGAAGAAACAAAAATCCTCTTGGAAGTAAACGTGTTATATCTGTGGGTAATCAGCCATTGCCACCTCCAAGGCAATGCATTTCCTAAGCAGGAACATTTCAGATTTAATCACTTCGCTCACCTTTTTGAGACAGTGATTAGAACTTTTGTTAAGGTATCTATCGCCAGACTGGGCTTTCTGTACGTTTTCTGCCCGTAGAGTTCTGTTACGTCTTCTGTGTACCTGACCTTCTCTCACCTTTTTCAATCAAGACATCAAACGTTAGCCACAGACACACCGTAGGTCCGCCTAATGCCCACGTGAGTAAAATCACGAACAAGTTTAGAGTAATTACATCCCACTTAGAGATATGTAAACTTTAACGTGAAGTCACTATATACGAACGCGATAACAGACAAAACTATCCGCATCCTTCAGAAGCATGTCCCACCAGACATATGTGACCAGGTTGAGTTGTGCCTGACTTCAACGTACTTCAAATGGCAAGGAAAAAGTTAAGAGCAGACAGACGGTGTAGCAACGGGGTCTCCACTATCTCCTCTGGCAGCCGACATATTCACCGAAACCTTTGGAGCAACGGCCCTTGGTTCAGCTCCCTTATGCCCACGTCGCTGGTTCAGATACGTGGACGACACGACCGCTACATGGCCTCATGGTGACACGAAGCTATATAAATTTCACGAATATTTGAAAAACCTGCACGGGAAGATACAGTTCACGCTTGAAGTAGGGAAGAATGGTGCAATTCCATTTCTAGACGTCGAGATATACATGATAACGGAGGGCACATAGAGGCACAGAGTGTATCGCAAGCCTACACATACAGACAGGTATCTGCACGCCCAATCCTACCACCACCCAGCGCAGAAGAACTCTTTCATCCGATCTTTGGCAATCCGTGCTCAGCCCCTAGGTGATACTCAAAACATGACACCTGAGCTTAAAAGGCTACGCACAAGGTTTCTAGCCAATGGCTGCAGCCATAAGCCGATCCACACAGCCTTGCTGACGAATACAAATAAGCAAGATAAGCAAGAAATAGACAACTGCAGCCAGCAGTACGCTTAGCTTATGTGAAAAATGTTACTGACCGAATAGGCAAACTTCTTCGCGGGGTTGGAGTGAACCCTGTCTTCTGTAGTGGTCGCAGGATCCAGGACGTGCTAGGCTCCACTAAATACACGGCAGAGACTGGTAGACCAATAACAACGCGCATTCGGAAACACGATCGCTATATTTCTCTAGGACAACACAACAAATCTGCAGTGGCAGAACATCAGCAAGATTGCGAAAAAGAAATAAAATGCAGCGAATCCTGTGTCTTGGCCAAGCAGCCGGTTATGACGAAACGCATAATCAGAAAGGCCGTCGAAATACTTAAACACCCTAAGAACATGAACAGAGAGGATGGACTCAAACCTGCCCCATCTTGCCTGACAACACTCAGAGCGCAAAAGACGGCACTGTAAACAAGAGGCGCGAGCACTACCGGCGAGTAACTGCTGCCGCGCGGCCGACGTCCAGCACTTGGCTAACAGGAGTAAACATCTCATTCGAAGGTGACAACCAATCATGCCACATAATACAAGAGCCAATAGACAACAGAGTTTACGCTCTCCCTCTGCAGCAGTAACGTATTAAAATAAAGTTCCCTCTCCTTCTTCCTACCGTTTTAAAATTATTGCGTAATGGCACCCGCAGTGAAAAGTAAAAACTAAATGTAAGGGACACTGCGTAGCTAGAACGCGGCAGTAGACCCAGAGGAAGGCCACTGCAACCATAGCAGAAAAGTTGGTTTCCTCCAGCAGTAGTTTTACACAATATGGCGCGGTACCAAACCTAGGAAACTCTTATGTCGAGGCACACTGCGTGATCAAAAGTATCCGGGCACACCCAAAACATATGTTTATCATATTAGGTGAATTGTGCTGCCACGTACTTCCAGGTACTCCATATCAGCGATCTCAGTAGTCATTAGACATCGTGAGAGAGTAGAGTGGGGCACTCTGCGGAATTCACGCACGTCGAACGTGGTCAGGTAATTGGGTGTGGGTGTAACTTGTGTCATACATCTGTGCGCGAGTTTTCCACACTCCTAAATATCCCTAAGTCCACTGTTTCCGAGGTGATAGTGAAGTGGAAATTCGAAGGGACACGTACAGCACAAAAGCGTACAGGCCATCCTCGCCTGTTGACCGACAGAGACCGCCGACAGATGAAGAGTGTCGTAATGTGTAATAGGCAGATATCTATCCAGACCATCAAACAGATATTTCAAATTGCATCACGATCCACTGCAAGTACTATGACAATCAGGCAGCAGATGAGAAAACTAGGATTTCATGGTCTAGGGGCTGCTCATAAGCCACATATCACGCCGGTAAATGCCAAACGACACCTCTCTTGGTGTAAGGAGCATAAACATTGGACTATAGAACAGTGGAAAAACGTTGTGCGGATTGACGAATCACGGTACACAATGTGACGATCCGATGTCAGCGTGTGGGTATGGCGAATGCCCGTTGAACGTCATCTGCCAGCGTGTGTAGGGCCAACAGTAAAATTCGGAGGCGGTGGTGTTATGGTGTGGTCGTGTTTTTCATGGAGGGGGCTTGCACCCCTTGTTGTTTTGCGTGGCACTATCACAGCACAGGCCTACATTGATGTCTTCCCACTGTTGAACAGCAATTCGGGGATGACGATTGCATCTTTCAACAGGATCGAGCACCTGTTCATAATGCACGGCCTGTGGCAGAGTGGTTACACGACAATAATATCCCTGTAATGGGTTGGCGTGCACAGAGTCCTGACCTGAATCGAATAGAACACCTCTGGGATGTTTTGGAACGCCGACTTCGTGCCAGGCGTCTTAGTGCAGCACTCCGTGAAGAATGGGCTGCAACCTGGGCTGGAGCATCTGATTGAACGCATGCCTGCGAGGGTGGAAGCTGTCATCAAGGCTAAGGGTGACCCAACACATCACTGAATTCCAGCATTATCGATGGACGGCGCCACGAACTAGTAAGTCATTTTGCCGAGCGGTTCTAGGCACTTCAGTCCGGAATAGCGCCACCGCTCCGATCGCAGATTCAAATCCTGCCTCGGGCATGGATGTGTGTGATGCCCTTAGGTTAGTTAGGTTTAAGTAGTTCTAAGTCTAGGGGACTGATGATCTCAGATGTTAAGTCCCATAGTGCTTAGAGCCATTTGAACCATTTGAAGTAAGTCATTTTCAGCCAGGTGTCCGGATACTTTTGATCACATAGTGTATGTAAGCAGCCTCTGGCCTCGGTCCATACGTTATGGAAAGGGATTGGACAGTACCGTGCTCAGCACCATTTGCCCAACACGCCGCAGCCGTTGGCGCAGTGAGTAAGCAGATGTAAACAATGCAGGGTTTTGTGGCCGCGTCACTCGGCAGGCTTCGGTGCGTGTCGGCTCTGACCACTGGTGGAATCACGTGGCGCCCGAGGCGCTGCGGCGGCCAGGAAATGAGCGCGCGGCCCATATCCGCCGCCGCCGCAGCAGCAGCAGCAGCAGCAGACAGGCAGCCACACACCTTCGCGAGCACAGCCAGCGGCAGCTCAATGATCACACACTGCCGGCGAGGCTGCGGAGCGGCGTCCGCACACAACCCGTTCCACCTGCCACAGCCCTATGTCTCCGCGCTGCGTCTCATTACTTCGTTACTCGCGACGCAGCACCTCTGGGTATTGCCTCCAGCGAGGTCGGGTCGTGAGGTAGTCGACATCGCAGCAGGTGCCAGTGACGAATGACTCACAACCCTTGTGTGGGGTAGAGCACAGAAATAAGCACCGTTTTTTAAATTTGTTGTTTATTTTCTTTGTGTGCCATCAGTCACATTGGCTTAACGCGGCCAAACCACGAACTAGCCGGCCGAAGTGGCCGTGCGGTTAAAGGCGCTGCAGTCTGGAACCGCAAGACCGCTACGGTCGCAGGTTCGAATCCTGCCTCGGGCATGGATGTTTGTGATGTCCTTAGGTTAGTTAGGTTTAACTAGTTCTAAGTTCTAGGGGACTAATGACCACAGCAGTTGAGTCCCATAGTGCTCAGAGCCATTTGAACCATTTTTGAACCACGAACTGCTGTCCTGTGCCAACAATTTCATCTCCGAGTACCACTTGCAACCAACATCCTCAATTATTTAATTTTCTGAAATTATCACAATCTCTGTCTAGAACTACTTAAACCTAACTATCCTAAGGACTTCACACACATCCATGCCCGAGGCAGGATTCGAAACTGTGACCGTGTCAGCAGCGCGGTTCCGGGCTGAAGCGCCTAGAACCGCTCTGCCACAACTGCCGGCTTACCGCCTAGAGCTCTCTTTGCTACCACGTAAATTATTCCCTGATGTCTTCACAAACTTCCTATAATCCTGTCCCTTCTCCTTGTCAGTGTTTCCATCTATTCCTTTCCTTGCCGAACCTTCAAAGAACCTCCCAATTTACCTTATCATCCATCTAATTTTCAAAATTCTTCTGCAACACCATATCTGATATGCTTCTATGCTCTTCTATTCTGGTTTTACCGCCGGCCGCTGTGGCCGAGCGGTTCTAGGCGCTACAGTCTGGAACCGCCCGACCGCTACGGTCGCAGGTTCGAATCCTGCCCCGGGCATGGATAAGTTCTAGGGGACTGATGACCTCAGACGTTAAGTCCCATAGTGCTCAGAGCCATTTGAACCATTTTCTGGTTTTACCGCAGTCCATGTCTCTCACGGCCATACAACGTTGTGCTCCAAACGTAAATATAACATATTTCGCATACATGGGAAAAGAATTCGACATTGTACAGTTACACTATTGATGACAAACAGCTGGAAACTGCGTCTAGTGGGAAAATCAGATACCAGACTTAGATTCATCGAAAGAATCGTAAGGGAATGTAGCTTATCCGCTAAAGAACTAGCTCATAAGGCGCTTGTTCGCAGATTATCAAGTACTGTTCACGTATTTAGGATCCCTGTCAGGTAGGACTTATAGAGGAGGTTGAGAAGATGCAACGAAGAGCGACGCGTTTCGTCACGGGATCGTTTAGCTGGCGAGAGAGCGTTAAGGAGAGGCTAAGCAAACTCCACTGGCAGACGTTACAAGAAAGGCGTTGTGCATCACGGATTGGCTTCCAATTGAAAATCCGGGGCAACACTTTTCGGGAGGAGTCAGATAACATATTACTTCCCCCCACATACATTTCAGGTACTGACCACGAGGAGAAAATTCAAGAAATTGAAGCCAATGCAGAGGCTTACCGACAATCATATTGCACTTCTCTTGGCCAGGAATGCCCTTTATGCCAGTGCTACTGCTTTTTATGTCCTCCTTGTTCCGTCCGTCAAGGATGTTTTTCTGCGTAGGCAGCAGAATTTCTTAACTTAATCTATTTCGTGATTCTCAATTCTGATGTTATGTTTCTCGCTGTTCTCATTTCTGTTGCTTACCGTAATTTTTGTGCCTCTTCGATTTATTCTCGGTCATGTTCCATACTCGTTAAACTGTTCATTTCATTGAACATGTCCTGTATCTTCTTCTCTGTCACTGAGGATAGCACTGTCATCAGCGAATCTACACGTTGATATCCTTTAACACCAAATTACAATCCACTCTCGAATCCTTCATTTTCGTCATTGCTTCTTAGACGTACGGACTTCAGTAGTGCCGGAAAACGACGTCCCTGTCTTACACTCTTTTTAATGAGAACACTCCGTTCTTGGTCTTCCACTCTTATTGTTTCCTCTTGATTCTTTCTTCACCGATTCTGAGGAGAACCTCCTTATTCCTTAGCCTAGCAGCCACATCGTTACCGAGTACCAAATGTCAACATATTCGAGTCTCTCCCTTTTCGGTTTTCCAACTGTCAAAGATTCACTGGCATGATGCTGTGCTCCAATCGTACAGTCTCAGAAGTATCTTCCTCAAATTAAGTCCTGTGTTTGATACTAGTGGCTTTCTTTTGGCCAAGCATGCCCTCTTTTCCTGTGCTGGCATGCTTTTTAAGTCCTCTTGTTTCATCTGTCATGTGTTTATTTGCTCACAAAGTAAGAGAATTCCTAACTTCTAGTTAGAGGTCACCGATTTTGATAAAATTTCTGCCAGTTTCATTTCTGCTACTTCTAACAACTTTTGTCTTTCTTCGGATCACTCTCATATCCTTATTCTGTACTCACGAAATTGTTCATTCCATTCAACAGATCATACAATTATTCACCTTCATTGAGGGTAGCAATATCACTGATAACATTCCAACCTTAATTTTATTCCTACTCTCCCGGATTTGTCTTTTGTTTCCTTCACTGCTTTCATAGATTGAACAGTAAGGGCGAAAGACTGCACTGTTGTCTTACCCTGTTTGTAATGGGAATACTTAGTTCTTGTCCTTACAATCTCATTGGTCGCTCTTGGCCCTTGTGCACTCAACAGCAAAAAAAAGTGGGTCACTCCTGAATTCCAACGTGTAGGCTGCACCTGAATGTATGCAACCAACATAGCATATCTGTGTTGCACATCTTCGCAACCCTCAACAGTTCAGTCGTTGTAAGATAAACAATGGGTACCGATAGAGACTACTAGAGAACACTGGTCTTTATGACAGTCTGTCCAGATATAAAGTAACACCACGATAGTACAGAACAGATCAGACAGTCTTTAACGTTTGTAAACTAAACTTAATTACAATAAGTGACATTTCAAATGATGTGGGACAACTAGTTTTATCACATAAATCTTTCAGTCATCCTTAGGCACAATTAAATATTTGAGACAGTATATGCATTTATAAAGTTGTATGGCAATTGGAAACAAGTTCTTTACTGTCTAAAAGGTTTACCCAACACATGGTGAACGTCGTTCAACGTTCAAAGGGGAGTGGTTGCACATCAACTTTATGTAATACTAAGGAGTGAAAAGGAAACGTGATTAACGGCGGCAACCACTCTGCGGAAATCCCAACATTAGCAGCGAATCACAAGTAATATCATTGTTCACATTACTCATCAACAGTTACTTGTACACAAAGTTGTACTTTAAATGACATGACAAACGTCTTCGTTTTGGATCCGGATGCAATCCCAGAACGTAAAGCCATTGTTAACCAAGCAAAGCTTTGTGCCTTATAGAGACTCGATCACTAGGCAGAAAGAGACGTCCAATATTTACGTTTGCACCAGTATCAGTTATCAGTTCTCAACTTGAACGTAAATGACGATAATGTTTTCACGAAAGCAAGAACCCTAACATGACAATTAACTTCTTGGTAATTAACCTCGAAAGACGTTGTATAGTGTTGCATTGTCAAGGAATAAAGGATGCACGTGTTTAAAATTGAAATGCCATCATGTAATGCTGGGGACAAGGATGCGATCCCAGCACCTAATCGGATTGTTGAATAAGTACGTAAAAGCAGAATGTAGATATCACAGTTTGTCACCAGTAGTGGGGTTGGAACCTTAAATGACGACTGAAGTTGTATTGCCTGATCGGGATTCGAACCCGGCGCCTATCGCCGTCGTTGTCTAACCAGGAACAGACGAGAAATGTCCAATGTTGGTCCACCATCAGCGAGATGTGCACACGTTTAACTAGAAATAAGGTGACGAAAACGTCTATGCTGACTGAGAGTCGAACGCCGCACCCATGGTTATGAAGACACGTTAATAATCAACTTCATATTCAGTAGTAGCTAGGAGTAGCATGTTTATTTGCAAAAGTTAAGGCCTTTCTCATCCCTAGTAATGTGTTGCCTAATATCTGCGATATCATGATGTTAATTTACAAGTGGATTGACTGCTGTAAAGAGCAATGTTATCTAGTAGTCATGTATCATTGAGATGTAAATGAAGTGCCTCAGTAGAAAGTAATTTCCGTCGTGCCGCATGTATTGTTTCAGAGTCACTGAGTACATGTTATAAGTGCACAAAACGTTTATTATATACTAAGTATATACTAATATTTGGAGAAGCTGCCGCCAAACATGTTTACTTTTACATTCCGCTTAGTTGTCGTGGTTGAATACAGGTTTTCTTAAGGCTACGTCTAATGCACAGCGCTTACAAGAAAGTACAGTTTCCTGCGTCATGCTATTGCTAGCTAGGTGAAATTTTTTGTGGTAGCTATGTTTAAAATGAATGTATTTTTGAAAGTATTCTTCGTCAAATATTTGAATAAATCGTCAACTCTAGGTGTGCCTGCACATGTCATAGCATAATAGCTGTAGCTGCGTTAGTTTGTTCTACAGACTTGTGTAGGTTAGGTGTAACTTTTGATCCTTCAAGGAGTGATCGTGGCCATGCGGCCCGGGTCTGTACTAGCTGCGGCTCGAGAGGTACGGGCCAGCCAGGCTGGCCGAGGCGAGACGCAAGTGAGCGAGCTGGCGGTGGCGTTGGTGGGCCAACAGCCCGGGACGAGCCAGCACGGCTGCGCCGCATGCCTCTGCCTCTGCCGCTCCGTTTGACGTAAATAGGTTACCTCCTCTCCTGGAATCATTATCAGAGCGGCAAGCAGAAACAAACATCAGGCTGTCTGCCGCAATGGCTCACTGGGAGAGGTCTATTCGAGGTAGAGTCAAAAAATGGTTCAAATGGCTCTGGGCACTATGGGACTTAACATCTGTGGTCATCAGTCCCATAGAACTTAGAACTACTTAAACCTAACTAACCTAAGGACATCACACACATCCAAGCCCGAAGCAGGATTCGAAACTGCGACCGTATCAGTCGCGCGGTTCCAGACTGAAGCGCCTAGAACCGCTTGGCCACTCCGGCCGGCCGAGGTAGAGTCGTCAGTCTCATTGAGAAAGGAGGATGTTCCATCAGAGAAGCTGGCAGACGGTATGGCGTACCACATACCACTGCAACGAGAAGGTGGAGGATCTGCCTTGAAAGAGGCATCACCAACAGGGCTCTTGGCTCAGGCAGGAAGAGAGTGAGCTCACAGCAGGAAGACAGGGACCTAGTGTCCAGAACCATAGAAAATCCCTTTCTGAACGCGAAGCAGTTGCGGCGGGTGAGCAACTTTCCCGGCTCCAGTGACACGATTCGCCGAAGGCTGAGGGACGCTGGACTGCATGCACGACGATCCGCCGTGATACAAGAGCTCAGCGAAGACAACGTTTTATACCGGCTAGCATTTGCGGAGCTCCATGTGAGGGCGTCGTGCGACAACGTCATTTTCACTGATTAGACTGTGTTTTCCACCAATAACGACGGTCCTCGAACCGTTTACAGGCCGCAAGGGACTCGCCATCGACGCGAATATGTAACCACGACGAGAAGAAGTGGCCGGCTATCTGTTACCTGCTGGGGTTAGATTTCTGCGAAAGGGGCGGGAATTCTTCACAGGATAGAAGGAACTCTGGACAGCGAGCAGGGAAAACGTGATGCTTCCGTCAGTGCGAATGCTGTACGCAGAAGTGGACGTCACATTGCAAGAGGACCATTCTCTCATTCACAGGTCTGCATTTGTTCAGCAGTGGCTCTCCACGATTAGCATCAACGTCATGGACTGGCCGCCACGGGCGGCTCATATGAACTCCATGGAAAACATGTGGGCTGAGGTTGCCAGAACATTAACAGAGAACTGGCCACAAAACCGACCAACTACTGCGGACGCTCTTTGGGACTGCGTCCTGGAAGCCTGGGAGGACGTTGCTTCTTCAGGCTGTTACGTCCGACGGCTTATACATTCTGTGCCAAGACGCGTGATAGAAGTACAAAATAATGAAGGATTCTGGATAAAATATTAGAGTTCTTAAAATGTTTTGTTATGTCTTCTTCAGCGTCATTTTTCCTCATTGGGCGCTAGTGGAAGATCGCATGGCAACAGAAAAGATACAATATGGGTTAGCTTTCCTTTGAGTTGCCCTTTTAATTCAAGCGGGTTTCTTTTGAATATACGGTTTGTTAAGTATTCTATTTTGATTTCATTTATAAAAAAATTGCTCTGAGCACTATGGGACTTAACATCTGTGGTCATCAGTCCCCTAGAACTTAGAACTACTTAAACCTAACTAACCTAATGACATCACACACATCCATGCCCGAGGCAGGATTCGAACCTGCGACCATAGCAGTCGCGCGGTTCCGGACTGCGCGCCTAGAACCGCTAGACCACCGCGGCCGGCTTTCATTTATACCCTGACAACATACTTACAAACTAATCAGCGTAGATGGACTATGTCACAGTAGTTTTTGTTATTTCAAATACGTCTCTCTCTTCCCCTCCATCCATGAATACACCCTCCGTCCTCCACACAATACGCAAACGATTTCATATTATGGTTACTCGCGGCGCGGGATTAGCCGAGCGGTCTCAGGCGCTGGAGTCATGGACTGGAAGGGTGGTACCTGCGGAGGTTCGAGACCTCCCTCGGGCATGGGTGTGTATGTTTGTCCTTAGGATAATTTAGGTTAAGTAGTGTGTAAGATTAAGGACTGATGACCTTAGCAGTTAAGTCCCATGAGATTTCACACAAATTTGAACATTTATGTTTACTCGTTCTTAATCTCTCTTCTATTCTCTCTCACACTCTCTCTCTCTCTGACACTATCGCCGCAAGTGCCCTTCTATTACACTCCCCCAAAACTTTGTAAACAAATCTAGCGGTTTCCAATGACGCTACATTTTCTCTTTTAATTGCTGCTGACTTTACTCTCTATCATTCCTCTCACCACCAATGAAACCATATTCTTTGATCTCCCCTTCCCTATAACCCATTCTTCGTTCTGAGAACAGTCCTTCCTTATCTCTCGGTCCCAAGATAAAACGAACTGTGGCACACATCTAAGTAAGCAATACTTTGCAAGCATTTCACGCTTATATTTTACACTTCTGCATTTCCATCCATTCCCAGATCCCGCCCTCCTTCCTGTTACGCGTCCCTTGACATCTGCATATACATCTAATTCATAATTATGTGCTTGGCAGGGGCTCTGTGTTCTGGTGGATTAATATTGTATTGATGTGTAAGACGTGTAGGTTCACATCTCACGTCAGGCGTAGATTTTTAAAACACACGAGTAACTCTCCTTCACCCCCAAGTAACGCCAAGTGCAGAACGCCCGTAAGCTCCGTAGTACAATATCCTCAGTAAAGATAACATCCCTTCGCTGCCGACTGGACAGAGTGGGATTCGTTTGAGCTGTGACAGTTGGAGAAAAAATCCCGTAAGGCAGAGACTCTGTCGCCAGCAAGCCGTCGTAAACTAGAAAACGTATTTCATTTAATGAACCAATGGCCATGTAAGTTCACAAGGCTCTTACTTTATTTGAAATTAAGTCGTTGAAAATTGTGGAACTGGACTGGGATTATAATTCGATTTCACTGTGTTCCCGAAGATTGCAAACTCTTCTAGGCGTCCTCGAAAGGCACCTATCTGGTTTCGAATCCTGATCAGCACAAAATATTGATTATTTCATTTCAAGCCCTAGCATGTGCACTCCGAACTACTGGGGAAAAATAGTTGCATTTTCAACGTCTCTTCGTGCGTTGTCAGCTGTAACGCGTTCGTTTCAACTCACAGCCATATAATGAGCTTTTTTATCAAAACATTACAAGATCAAACGTTTTCTTACGTATTTTCAAGTTCAAACATTCCTCTCCATCCTACTGGCGAAAACGGATTTGGGTTTGACGTTGTGTTCATTGTGATCACCAACGACGACATGTTGTGGATTCAACTTCTGGTCAGCAGAGTATTTTCCAACACACCATTGAAAGTACAAACATGCCATTCCTAGCTATTATTGGAAATGAATTTGATGGTTAAAGTTTCTTCATGACCACGTGTGCGGGGTTACAATGCCATTCAGCACAGAACTTTTCGTCGCCTGATGTCTAGCGAAACATGCGCCCATCTCGCTACTGGTGAACCAACAATAGCTATTTATCGTCTGTTCCTCGCTAGAAACCGACGGTGCTTGATGCTGGGTTCGAATCAAAGTCAGACAAACACAATTCTATCGTCAATTAAGGTTCCAGCATTTCGCTATTGGTGAAAACATTTTATATTTAACTTTTGATTTTATGTACAGTCGTGCTCAAAAGTATCCGGACCACCTGAATTGCGTTTCATCTGATTGCCATGCAACCTACATAATGCAGCTGTCTAGCAGGTCCTCTAATCGCTCCTTGGTACAGTCGTTTGACTATTGAAAATGGTTCCAACATGTCACCACTAGAAAACACTGCTCTGTATCGCAATAACTCAAGATGTAAAGTGATACCACGATACTAAAAATATCAGGGAACACCTCATCACAGATAAGACTCTCCTTAAGGCTTGTAAGCTCACATTTATTGCAATAAATGACATACCTGAAATGTTAGCACTCTCATTATTACGTCAGGTAGGTAATGCACGTAGTAAGCTCGTCGTATTCATGATTTCCTCTTCAAAGTAACATACCATACTTGTTATTTAACACAAAATGTCATTAAAAATTTACGTTATTCACGAGCAGCTAGTTGAGAATATGTATGAACTTCAAATGACACGACGAACCGCCTCGTTCTGCATACGGATTCAAACCCAGGTCATGCAAACTAAGATTCGTGACTGACGGAAATTAACAGTCATTCCCGACTAAGCATAAAGAGAGTGATGTACTTCATTTTTGGACAGTATCAGTTAGCAAATATCAACTTTAAATTACATGACGTAACATTTTTAACGGTCGCGAATTCCTACCCAGCATCTATCGTCGCTGTTAATGAACTGCGGGAGATGTTAAATATTGCTTGTTCACAAGTAACTTATTTGAAATGCAGTGAAGTAAAGCTTTGTGTTGGACAGGGATTCCAACCCAGAACCTAATCGGATTGTTATGGAAGAACAATCAACTTTGGCGTATCGGAACTTCTCGGCAGTAGCTAGATGTATTAAATGAAATGATGAGACGAAACATTAATTTTTCCTTCCCCGGACTCCAACCCGGCACATATCACTGTTATATTCTAGAGAAAAGGAACGTTAAGTATGGATCTGTTACACCAGCAGCAACATGTGATCATGTTTGAACTAGAAATAATATGACGAAGAGTTCAGTGCTGACTGAGAATCGAACCCCAAACATATCGTTGTTGACTACACACAAAGAGACGACACTTACCGAATTTTTCTCCACCAGCAGCTCGGAATAACATCCTTGAACTTACAGTGATCTCGCAACTAGTTCTGTGTCTCATTGGGAGTCAAAAACGTCAGATATCGTTAATGTTGACAACGAATGCAAATGCATTAAAAATAAAAATTATTGTCCACCAACAGATAGGTGTTCTCATGCTAGAGCTTGATAATACATAGTGAAAACTTTAGTGCTGGGCCCGGATTCGAACCCATTCATGCGCAATATGTTGAGATGTTGAGGAATCTGCAGTTTTGAACAAACAACAAGTTGTACTCGAGCTGTATTGTCACGAAGGGATCAAATTCCGAGTTAAGGGCGGCCTGAGTTGCATTCCCAGTTCAGAACCAATTTTATCGACATACAGAAGCTGAAATAAAAGATTGAATAAGTGTCCTGTGGCCATACACATGGTTTGTTTCGTCACTAGAAATAAGTAAATAGTATAAGAAAGGTTACTTTTGATAGATGGTTCAAATGGCTCTGAGCACTATGCGACTTAACTTCTGAGGTCATCAGTCGCCTAGAACTTAGAACTAATTAAACCTAACTAACCTATGGACATCACACACATCCATGCCCGAGGCAGGATTCGAACCTGCGACCGTAGCGGTCACGCGGTTCCAGACTGAAGCGCCTTTAACCGCACGGTCACACCAGCCGGCTACTGGTGATAGAGTTACTACATATTGCCACTCCTTACTTTATTGTGGTTCGACCTAACGTCTACTTGGTAGAGAAGGAATATCATGTTTAATGTGATTTCCAGACCACAATGCCATTGTATCTTCTTCACTTTGGTCTCTTAGTAGTCTCTTGCGGTACCCACTGTGTGTAGTCAAACGACTGTACCCCATGGGGTTTTGATGTTTAGAGGACCTGCAACACAGCTACGTTATGTTGGTTGTATTCAGCAGTGACCCACTTTTTTTGCTGTCAAGTGTACATATTGTATGTTACCCATCTTTTCCTGTAGCTTAACCCTATTTTTCTTAGGATTTCGAATATTCCGCACCATTTGACATTGTCGAACGCTTTCTCCAGGTCGACAAATCCTATGAATGTGTCTTTATTTTTCCTCAGTCTTGCTTCCAGTGTCAACCACACAGTCAGAACTGCGTCTCTGGTGCCTTTACCTTTCCTAAAGCCAAACTGATCGGCATCTAACAGATCTCCAACCATGCTCGCTATACATTCGGTAACGAGTCCTGTGACGTCATCCCCAGATTCTCTATCTCCGTATGCCCATAGACTCGATTCGTGAGTCCCAGCCGCAGCCCCCTCGTCAACTGAGTCTGTTGTTGGGTATAGTTGCACACGACTCAGTCAGAAACGAGAGCTATTACACGAGTTCGCGAGTACAACCGCTAACTGGCGGCATTCCCGCTACATACACTACCATTTAGAAGGAAATTTCCGCCGTTAAACTCTAAATTACTATTCATTGATTTAATACAGTCATGATTTTGGTTTTGCAGACTTCTCAGGTGTAGCTTGAAATGACACAAAGCGTTCGAACTGTCTAAATTACAGAAGCAAGTTACATACCTAAGTAACTGTTTATCGCTTTTTACATTACGTTTATAGACATAAAACATTTTTGAAGCCTGCAGCTAATTTAGTTTCGTATTTGATACCCATTCATAGAGTGTCAACAAATACATTGACATATACACACTTTCGAGACGTTGCCGAGTCTCTAACGACAGCATCAGAAAACATGAAATGAGGATGAAATTCAATTTCTAAATAGTGATTAATTATTGAAATAAGTTACAGAAACGAATGATAAGCTGCATACTTCGCTGTCAGCCCATAAACACATGCTGACATGACCAAATGAATACAGACATAGAGCCCTCTTTTTTTTGTATGAGTGACATAACAGCGACGTTATACACTGTGCCCAGTTTTCGTTTGACGCAGCCCGTGTGTTTTCTCGTGGTGCAGGCGGAAAAACAAGAATACAGCCAATTTGGTTTCATTGGACGAAATTTCTATATTTCAGGTATGAAGCATGCGTTGTAGTGTAAAACTTATTCCAGATATCACTACTTCTCTAATGGATCACATCTGCTACAGTGTACTTTGCATCAATTAATTTTCGTCTTACAACCTCCACTGTCTCACAAAACAGCTCCATTAAAGACCATCTGATACTGACAATCGTTTATCTCGCCTTATCAGTGCAACTTTACAGCAGCAAGTCCGTGTACTTAGATATGGTACTAATATTAAGCCTCCACTAGCCTCACACTCTTGCATGCTTCCGAAAGAGAGATCGAGTCGACGAGTATGAAACGATCATTGCGCCACAGTTCTCAGACTCGTCTTACTAGCGGAACTACAGCGGGAACGCAGGAAACCGGTTGACACTGATGTAACAGCGGCACCTTCATTTGTATGTATGCAGCCCTCAAATTAGACTCGGGCTGGCTCCGTTTCTGATTTCTAGTTTCGGTTGACCAATCAATTACCCACACCAATTCTTTGGTTCCTTCTGCTGAAATTCAGCCAAGTTATTCTGTTATTTAGCCAAAAACAGCTGTACTGCCACGAAAGTGAATGAAGACACAAGGCAGTATTTCTACTACCTCTACAGTAAAAGTATGAGAGCAAGAAATGCAACATGGGCCCAGAAGGGTGCATAGTATAAGGATTACGACCCACCCACTTTTTTTTAACAAACAATATTTTTACAACACTTCCTGACAAAAAGAAGTGAAGCAGTCAGAAGGGGAAAAGCAACGGAAATGAAACTTCACAGGTCGAGAGGATCATCATAAATTCCATCGACACATCACGGAATAGGCTGCACAGCCTGTTTGGGAAATCAACATGTACTCGGTCATCCGACCCTTTTCTGTGCAGTGGTCTCGAAGCTCGTGGCCGATGAGCTTGCTTCAATCCCTCTAAACAGTTGCATCAGTTGACTATATACTTTTTCCATTTTCCTTTCCAATGTAAATATTTATAGCTGTTGGTCTGTTTCGGTATTTCGTAATTTGCCCATAAATGTGCAGCCTTTGGTTGCCCTGAGATAATTCATCTAAGCTTTGGTTTTTCGCCAGCTCCCACGTCTCACTTGTATGTAATACTAACGGTTCCATCATCGTTTTATGAAACTTTAGTTCGGTTCCCTACCTGGTTTCATGTTCCAGAGTTCTACGAATTATTCTAATAATACAAATAGTCAGTCGTCAGCAGCAAAGATTTTTACTAAATTAACTTCTTGACTAGTTTCGGTAAATTAATTTGCCATCCTCAGAAGATCGTTCAATTAAGCTTACATCGGAAAGCAATCGTCAAGCAAACTCAGGACGACGGAGTCCTACGTTAAAATTATTACATGGTACTGTGAATTAGTTGGCCGGCCTGAGTGGCCGAGCGGTTCTAGGCGTTACAGTCTGGAAACGCGTGACTGCTACGGTCGCAGGTTCGAATCCTGCCTCGGGCATGGATGTGTGTGATGCCGTTAGGTTAGTTAGGTTTAAGTAGTTCTAAGTTCTAGGGGACTGATGACTACTGCAGTTAAGTCCCATAGTGCTCAGAGTCATTTGAACCAAGTAGTTAAGTAGTAAACAATGTGAAGATACGGTGATCAAAAACCTTCACATTATAGGCGAACAGTTAAAATATCACGCGACATATGATGATTACCACCGACAGACTGATTAAAAAAATTCTGAAGCTGACAACTGTTTATTTCTATTCTTAAAACGTGCATCACAGCTGTTAGTTGACGGCCACGAATAAAAGTTCTATGAATTGTTCCATATTTATCAAACGGACAATGTTGGCCCACACAATATACGTGTCCTCATGAACCGTCTGCGTAATGTTTAGCTACTTCGTTGGTCAGCAAGATCCCCAGATCTGTCCACGATAGAACATGTGTCAGACTAGCTCCCACGTCAACTCTACTCTAGTGGCAGTATCCTTGTTAAAAAGGACAGATTCAAACAGTTGTGGTCAAATTTGCCTCATGACAGGAAATAACGTCTTTATGACACAATCCCCAGCCCAATCAGAGCATACACACATGCTAGAAGGCGTGCAGTTTCATACTGGTAATTGGACCCACACTGCCAAGTTCACTGCAAATTTGGTTCAGTACCGTAATCATTGAAATAACATCACATATCCCCTCAAGTTTCATTCCGTTTCTTCCTCTCCTATTGGGGGTTTCACTTTTTTTGTCAGCCGGCGCTATGACGAGATTCTGAACCTAGGCCTCGATCTAAGTACGTACCGACATATCTTCTCAGTGGTAAGTTTAAATTTACAAACAAATCATAAGAAAACATAAAGGAGTTCAAGCTTTCGAAGGTATCACTTTCTGTTTTCGTCAGCAAAGCAAAGTGGAGACGGGTTATTCTCGGTCGCAGCTGACACTGCTACAGCTTTTCATTTCATCTCCTCTCCTTTTATCCTCTCAAATTGTGGAGAAACAAGCGCTGTATCATTTGAAAGATACAAAGGCGAGTGAGTGTGCTGGGACTTACCCCAGTTCACTGCTAATGCTGCCTGTGTGTGGTATACAAGCACTGCACCGTAATTTAAGAATGAAATTAAAAATTAGTTTTTCCAAGCTTTGTCAACATATGCTAAAATAAATAATGTTTAAACTGTCAAATCTCAGAGTGATCATATGAATATGTTTCCCCAAATACGTGGTTTCAAATAAAAAACAAGTGGCGCTAAATAATAAAGCAAGAAAGAAAAAACTGGTGAGAATGTGCAAATGTACGTCAAAATCAAAAACTTTCAACTTGATCGGAACAATGTTTTAGTCGGAATCCACGTTTCTACGAAAAATAAGTGGCAATCAATAGTAAAGCTGGAAATCCAAAAATTCGAACGAAGCGTCAGTTTCATATAAGAAAACCTTACCTTTGTGACCCCACTGAGCTGCCTCCAATAGTTTTGGAGAAATTAACATAAAATTAAATTTGTAACAAAAACGTCCTTATTTATAGTTGATTAAGTATCAGTTATGTTAATGGTAGAGAGTTCTGATTACAGCACGTGATTAAACCCATTAAATGATAAGGCTATAACAAGTTTCAAGATTTTGATGTAAATAGCAATCAATACAAGGTCTCTTAAAGTTGTACTTCAGATGTCTTATTCTACTGTCAGTTCGGTTCTAAATGTTCTAGACACCAAAGTTTAAATGCAGGAGAGCTGAAAATTTTTTTGTGAATAGAGCCTACTTAACTTCATTCATAAATAAATTGCGAAGATTCTCAATTACGATACAACAGTATTTCAAAATATTATGTGTCCGAGCAGGCGGCCATTTAGATGCTGCTACTTGGGCATGAAGCGGATGATGGCAGGAGTTTCCTTCGGCCGTCCGCCACGACGATATACACACATCAAAAAATTTTTTGCATCACCTCGGTTCCGAGAGTTCCGGAATCTGTACAGAAAACTGGAATAGAGATAAACATAAACATCATTTCCGCCCTTTTTATTGCTCATGAAAACCACACATTGCAGGTTGTACCACCACACAATGAGACCTTCAGGGGTAGTGGTCAAGATTTCTGTACACACTGGTACCTCTAATACCCAGTAGCACGTCCTCTTACATTGATGAACGCCTGTATTCGTCATGGAATACGATCCACAAGTTCATCAAAGCACTGTTGGTCTATGTTGTCCTACTCCTCAACGGCGATTTGGCGTGGATCCCTCAGAGTGGTTGGTGGTCCACGTCGTCCATCAACAGCCATCTTCAATCTATCCCAGGTGCGTGCGACAGGGTTCATGTCTGGATAACATGCTGGCCACGGTAGTCGAGCTATGTCGTTTTCCTGAAGGAAGTCATTCACAAGATGTACACGATGGGGGTGCCAACTGTCGTCCTCGGAGGATGTCATTCACGTATCGTACAGCCTTTACGGCGCCTTCCATGACCACCAGTGGGGTGCATCGGCCCCACATAATGCCACCCCAAAACAGCAGGGAACCTCCACCCTGCTGCGCTCGCTGGACACTGTGTCTAAGGCGTTCAGCCTGACCGGGTTGCCTCCAAACACGTCTCCGACGATTGTCTGGTTGATGGCATATGCAACACTCATCGGTGAAGAGAATCTGATGCCAATCCTGAGAGGCTCATTCGGCATGTTGTTGGGTCCATCTGTACCAATCTGAATGTTGTCGTGGGTGCAAACAAGGACCTCACCATGGACGTCGGGAGTGAAGTTGCGCACCATGTGGCCTATTTCGCATAGTTTGAGTCGTAACACGACGTCCTGTGGTTGCACGAAAAGCATTATTCAACACTGTGGCACTATTGTCAGGGTTCCTCCGAACCATTATGCGAAGGCAGCGGTCATCCACTGCAGTTGTAGCCCTTGGGCGGCCTGAGCGTGGCATGTCATCGACAATTCCTGTCTCTCTGTATCTCCTCCACGTTAGAACAACATAGCTTTGCCTCACTCCGAGACACCTGGACACTTCCCTTGTAGAGAGCCCTTCCCGGCACAAAGTAACACTGCAGACGTGATCGAACCGTGGTATTGATCGTTTAGGCACGGTTGAACTACGAGAAACACGAGTCGTATAGCCGTTCGGATGGCCGAGCGGTTCTAGGCGCTACAGTCTGGACCGCGCGACCGCTACGGTCGCAGTTTCAAATCTTACCTCGGGCATGGATGTCTGTGAGGCCTTACGTTAGTTAGGTTTAAGTAGTTCTAAGTTGTGGGGGACTGATGACCTCAGAAGTTAAGTCCCATGGCGCTCAGAGTCATTTGAACCATTTGAACGAGTCGTATATCTCCTTACTGCTGAAATGACTGGAACTGATCGGCTGTCGGACCACCTCCGGCTAATGGGCGCTGCTCATGCATGGTTGTTTACATCTTTCGGCGGGTTTAGTGACATCTCTGAACAGTCAAAGGGTCTCTGTCTGTGATACAACATCCATAACCAACATAACCAACGTGTATCTTCAGGAGTTCTCGGAACCGTGGTGACCCAAAACTGTTGCAGTATCTCTCCCCTGCACTAATAAGCCAGTCTATTCGCAGAATATCCTCTCGTCCACGAGCTCCTTCGCTTGCAGTGTTCGATGTGGTCGCTCGTTCTCATACATAAAAATGAAGTCAGGGTCAAATTCACCCCTGAAAAGATATACACGTGGAAGGAGTACAGTGTCACAATAATGCTGACCAGTGAGTGTAACGTGATCAGTATACTCTGGCTACATTATGCCTCCCCCAACACCATGACACGTGGACCACCTTAGCGGTCATGTTCTATAATGTTCTCACATCTCGCCATATGAGGTACATGCAGAATCACTGCACAGATTGAATCTGCTCTTTTCCGAGAAGTGCAGCCGACTCCACTTCTCGTTGGTCCAATCCCTATCCTTTAGGTACCATTGAGAACGGTGCCGCTGATGAGCTGGAGTCGTAGAAACACGTTGAACGGGTCGCCGGCCTTAGAGACCATCCCCATGCAGTCGTCGTTCGACGTTGGAGTGTGAGATGTGTCACCTGCAGTCAAGTTAAATGTGGTTGCAATTGTTTGATGTGTGGCTCACCTTGCCTACTGCATAGACTACCTTTCAACTGCTGCCGTAGTTAGCCATAGTCGCCAACTTCCTCTCCTTCGAGTAGCAGCTCCTATGGTACTAAATGATCTCTATGCGCGTGTATCAACGCAGTGAGTAATAAGAAACTCCTGGGCTACACTCGTCCCACTTCGTACTTCTTTCAAATGCCGATGACTCTCCCCCGTGTGAGGTCTTCGAAATGTTCCCTCCCAGTCATGCTGTAATGCAGAACACCATTACTGATAGCTGGCGGACGCACACGGTCATTTCCCTATGAAGAGGATATCTGTTCTTTCGGACATGTCCGAAAGAACAAATACCACTGGTGATGTTGCAGCTCTCGAAGAATGAAATTACAATGAAATCCAGACCATTAGCTGCTTACATGCGTTGATAAATACCAACGGGGACAGTTGAAAATGTATGTCCCGATCGGGATCACCTGCTTACATTGCAGACACTCTATCCGACTGAGCCATCGAAGACACAGAGGATAGTGCGACTGCAAGGACTTATCTCTGGCATGCTCACCGTGACACCTACCCTTCAACTTACTGTCCACACACTACATTTGTAGTGAAAATGCCCACTATACTCGTTACTCGAGGCAGTCAATCTATCGATTCCCGTAAGTGTTTCAGCAATTTGAGTGCATCGGCAGTGAAGAAGATCATTGGCCAATAAGTGTTATCTGTATGAAGAGGTCTGTTCTTTCGGAGATGTTAACTACGGTGATCTGACAGGAACCAGTGTTACCACTGTGGCAAGGCCGTTACACTGCCTGTATAAGCGTACTTTAAGCCACCACACGCGGCAATAGGGACTTGCAGTCTCAGCAATGCTTAACGATTCCTATGCCAGATGTTTGTTGCTCGTTTCTGCCGGCACTGTTATTAAAATAGCACTGATAGATTTTCCGATTTACTGTAATAACTCAACATTTTAATAAAATGCGAATTTTATGAATAAAAATTAGTCATTTAAAAAAAAAGTTTATTTAAAATTGAATGATTGTAGTACTGTGGCAGTGGCTAATTGATATTGCGATTTCTGTAATAACCGAGACGAAACAAACCCGGAAAACTTTTTTCCATTTCTACACTGGACGCTGATAAGTAGTTGCACTTTGATTATAAACTCCCGGTATAAAATGAGACACAAGCCCTACTGTTCCAATTCTACCATCTACTGAATTACCCAGCGTCATTGGACCACCACAACTAATAGCATGCAACGGCTGAGCGCTAATGAAAACAAATGTGTCTGAGGGGCGTGGCAACGGAGCTGCCACCGCACCTTACCCCCGCCGCAGTGAGTGGTTGGTGGGGGTGGGTGGTGGAGGGGACGGGAGGGTGGGGGGGGGGGGGAGAAACCAGAGATTTAAGAACGGCAGAGAAGCAAGCCGCAGGAACGCGCCCGCGCAGACGTTCAATCTAAACTTGTGGAACAAATGTCCTTGGGGGGGGGGGGGGGGGGGGACGCCATGAGATCGAGGCCACTCGAGGACCTTGCTGGCGTGCCTGAATCCGTGGAGAGCCGGCTCAGCTACGAGAGAAGCCGGACATATATATATGTTTCACCGAAATTTGTGCTCGGCGGGGAGATAGCTCTCCAGTAGAAATAAGGGAAGCTCCGAGGAGTAACTTTAATCTAATTCATCCGTTTTTTTCCTCGGCGATAAAAGGCGCGTAACAGAAAGTTAGAAAATTAGAAAACTGCTAGTTTGAGTTAATAACGGCTGACCTAGTTTAGGCGAAAGCCGGGCCATCCAGTGTTGCCACAGTGCCCTCTCCGCAGAGTGGGCGGTCGACAAGCAGCCAACTTCCATCTGGCGGTAATAAAGTTGGAGGAGGGAGGCAGTCGCACGCATCTCAACCCGCACAAACACGTTTTCTCGCGTACACACGGACCACTTGCGGTGGGAAATGCGTCTCATCTCTTTTGCCGAGGTGCGGGGAAGCGTCGGAGCACTGAGTACTTATTCTCTGGTGAACTAGGGACGCTGACGACGTGCTCGCGGCGAATTGCGTCTGACTGCCGCAGGAGTCGGACTGCAGTGCGCCGCCTGTCTTTAATGCGAAGCATTGCCGACGAGCTGGTTCTCTCGAGGGACCGGTGGACGAGAGATGTGGCTAGTAATTATGCACGTTAACAGCTAGCTTTGAAAGTCGCAGCAAAAGGTGATGCGCAATTTGTCGTGCAGCCGAGGAGTATTCTGATGGCACGGCGCTGGATTGACAATCCAGTATTTGGTTGCTTTGTCATTACTCTTAAATACGCCGTGGCATACAGGGTGCCTCCGTGCCTAACGTTTCGACGTTTCGTCTACTAATGCCGGCGACATCATCAGTGGCTATAAAGATTCGCACTGTAAAATATGTGAACACTGCGAAGGAGCTACCAAAAGCTTAAAGAACTCAAGTGCAATTGCCGCCTGCACAACAACACTAAGTTGGCAGTATCATATCACGAACTGTAACCAGCCAGATGGAGCCCACCACTAAATCCTCTCTAATGCCAAATTCTTCGTTTCAGAGTTGCACTTCCACTGAACATCGTCAATTATTTGTCTGATGTCTTCCAGTCTCTATCTTCCCTTACAGTTTTTACCGTCTACCGCTCCATCTCCTACCCTTTAGTTAGTACCTGACGTCTCAACACATGACATATCATCCTGTCCCTCCTTTTGTCTCTGTTTTTCGCATCTTCTGTTGTTCGCCGTTTCTGTGGAGAATCTCCTAATTCATTACTTTATTCCACCTAATTTTCTGTTGTAGCACCACATCTCAAATGCTTGGACTCTCTCCTGTTCTGGTTTTCCTTCAGTCCATAACTCACTACCATTCAATGCTATGTAGCAAATATTCCCTCAGAGTTTCTTCCTCGGATTTAAGACCGATGTCTGACAGTAGCAGACTTCTCTTTGGCCAGGGATGCCCTCTTTGCCTGTGCCATTCCGCTTTTTGTGTTTTCCTTGCTTCGCCCGTCATGTGTTAGTTTGCTTCCAAGGCAGCAGAATTGATCATCTACATCTAAATCTACATCTACATCCATACTCCGCAAGCCACCTGACGGTGTGTGGCGGAGGGTACTTTGAGTACCTCTATCGGTTCTCCCTTCTATTCCAGTCTCGTATTGTTCGTGGAAAGAAATATTGTCGGTATGCCTCTGTGTGGTCTCTAATCTCTCTGATTTTATCCTCGTGGTCTCTCCGCGAGATATAAGTAGGAGGGAGCAGTATACTGCTTGACTCCTCGGTGAAGAAATGTTCTCGAAACTTCCTCAAAAGCCCGTACCGAGCTACTGAGCCTCTATCCTGCAAAGACTTCCGCTGGAGTTTATCTGTCGTCTCCGTAGCGCTTTCGCGATTACTAAATGATCCTGTAACGAAGCGCGCTGCTCTCCGTTGGATCTTCTCTATCTCTTCTATCAACCCCATCTGGTACGGATCCACACTGGTGAGCAACATTCAACCAGTGGGCAAACAAGTGTACTGTAACCTACTTCATTTGTTTTCGGACTGCATTTCCTTAGGATTCTTCCAATGAATCTCGGGTTTGGCATCTGCTTTACCGACGATCAGCTTTATATGATCATTCCATTTTAAATCACTCCTAATGCCTAATCCCAGATAATTTATGGAATTAACTGCTTCCAGTTGCTGACCTGCTATATTGCAGCTAAATGATAAAAGATCTTTCTTTCTATGTATTCGCAGCACAATACACTTGTCTACATTGAGATTCAATTGCCATTCCCTGCACCATGCGTCAATTCGTTGCAGATCTTCCTGCATTTCAGTACAATTTTCCATTGATACAACCTCTCGATATACCACAGCATCATCCGCAAAAAGCCTCAGTGAACTTCCGATGTTATCCACAAGGTCATTTATGTATATTGTGAAATTGTGAAAAGCAACGGTCCTACGACACTCCCCTGCGGCACACCTGAAATCACTTCGGAAGACTTCTCTCCATTGTGAATGACAGTCTGCGTTCTGTTATCTAGGAAATCTTCAATCCAATCACACAATTGGTCTGATAGTCCAAATGCTCTTACTTTGTTCATTAAACGACTGTGGGGAACGGTATCGAACGCCTTGCGGAAGTCAAGAAACACGGCATCTACATGGGAACCCGTGTCTGTTGCCCTCTGAGTCTCGTGGACGAATAGCGCGAGCTGGGTTTCACACGATCGTCTTTTTCGAAACCCGTGCTGATTCCTACAGAGTAGATTTCTAGTCTCCAGAAATGTCATTATACTCGAACATAATACGTGTTCCAAAATTCTACAACTGATCGATGCTAGAGATATAGGTCTATAGTTCTGCACATCTGTTCGACGTCCCTTCTTAAAAACGGGGATGACGTGTGCCCTTTTCCAATCCTTTGGAGCTCTACGCTCTTCTAGAGACCTACGGTACACCGCTGCAAGAAGGGTAGTAAGTTCCTTCGCGTACTCTGTGTAAAATCGAACTGGTATCCGATCAGGTCCAGCGGCCTTTCCAATTTCGAGCGATTTTAATTGCTTCAAATTCATTTACTTAGCGGACATCAATTTTGAGGTTAAGTTTATCAGCAATCTGCGATACCGCAGGTTCATTAAGGTCCAGTCATTACTGTACGACGATATACAGAGACGCCGTAGAACGTAGCGACTCAGTTGTTGCGTTGATGTGTGCAAACAATTCGACCTGAGGATATGTCTGACTACGAAATTACTACTTCAGTCGTTTTAGCCTCTGATGCTGTTCCAGCACTGGGAACGAAAGGTTAGACCACGGCACTATGCCCATATACCATATATCACTAAAGATAAAAATTAGGTTTCCTACTGGCGCCGAAGGCACTCAGTGGGCGAGACGGAACCGGCATATAGCAACTAAATCTGTATTTTCTTACAGCAAGGGTCAATCCCCCCTTGTACTTATCTTCATTTATGTTTTGTATAATTTCCTACAATCAAATACAGCCAATACCCTTACAGTAAGCGCAATAAGCTCATAGCTGGATTCTTGCACCTTCTTTTATTTAACAATACTAGTGCTCAGAAACCAAAATGTCTACGGAGAGCACTATTAGGAATATAGTCTTAGGAAGTGAAAACTCTTGCACCTTCTATACACTTTGCTCTCGATTAACGCAAAAGAGTTAACGTTGGTTTCTCATATATTACTTCGTGCACATGAAAAATAACATAATATTAAGCATTTGTGACTGGACAGTGATAGAAAAAATAGAGCAGTTCACATTTAATTCTGTGATGTGATATTTTACTCACCGAGTACAGTGTTCAGTAAACCGGGGGAAACTGTCGTGTTCCAAAGGGGACTCGCAAACAGAAATTGAAACTTCTTTATTAAAAATTTTACTTAAACTGCTGAGTGAAATTGAATGCAAGTGAACCTACTTTCTCTTTACTTATTCTTCTGTCAACACTGACCCACAATATTCCACCGCAATGCAGTCTGACTGCTCAAAAAAAAGGATAACCTGACTTCAAATAATTAATTCAAAAGAATGGCCCTGACTATAAAGAAATCTTAACAATAACCTATACATTTCATTAAGCACTTACCTCACAAAAATATTCATTACTCGAAATACTGTAAGATGGCAAGAACTATGCCCCTTACATGAAGTCGTTAAAGATCACCTAACTCACGTTGAGCGTACAGAAGGGCTGAACAAAATGAATGACAAGGCACAATGCATCTTGTAGAGGGTATAGTATGGACGTATTGGAATAATTAATGCCGGCTGATGGTTTTAAAGTAATTCACACGACATGAAAACTGTGTGGAAACGCATCAATTTACTGGAGGTTAGTTTAGCCCAGGGAAGTACTCAGAATTGACCGTGGCCACTGGGGTAGCGGCTAATGGAAGTGACAATATGCAGCTTAGAGCGGCTCAAGCTCTGAGAAAGCGGTAATGTGGTGTGGCCTCCAGCCACCGTAAGATGTGTGACAGTGAGTGGGTGGTTGACCCCGACTCCATGCTGGTGTACTGGGAAACAGACGGAGAACTTGTACACCTGTTGATAAATGTCCATCGTCCCGTTTTCTATGAAACATGCGAGAAAGCTGCGCAAATCTACGGTGGAGCGGTCAACAGAGGTCAAAATATGCGTGTTCATGACTGTAGCAACTTCACGCTGAATTCACAGTCCGCAGAGTCTGAAGCAAATCAGGGGAAGAGCGACAGAATGATATACGCCAGCCTCCGATGGGAACGTAGGACCGAGGAATTTGAAGTACTCTCCTGGGAGTCAGAATTCCGGAAAACTTGGTGTTTGTGCATACACTAAACTTGATGGGTGGCCTCAGAGGAGCTATATAGCAGAAGTTGAGAGGAAGGGAATTTTTGTGGGAATTTGTTCACTTCCCAGAGCAGGCATTGGTCGGCACTGGGAAGGGACGCATAATTAACGCAACTTGCACTGCAATTGGCGTATGTGATTTTGCTGGAGGGGAAACCGAGCCGAAGAGCGGACTGTGAGAAGCCTCCACAGAGGTCTTCTGTTCCCAGCTTGCCTAGAGTGGGGATGTGGCGTTCTTTACTCAGCTTGCCTGAGTAAGAGTGAGCATCTCTGCAGTTTAGAACTTAGCAAATGGAACGATAGAGCTTGGAGATAGAAAGTTTTGGTCCAGCTATGTACTGAGCAAGATAGCTAGGAGTGAACAGACGAGTGCAGCCTTGCAGCACCATGAGGTCGGCCGACGTCCACACAACGATGCCGCTCCGCCATGCTGTATTCGGTGATATTGCGCCCAATCTGGCCACTGATTAACTTGTTGGATCACATCGACAAACTTTCCACGAGGGTTTCATGGGCCATGTACTGTAGAATTCTTCTCGCACTTCACATTACGCCTGGGTCAGTCGATAGGAATTAGTTTTGAGTTATCGCACTTTACTCCACGCAAACGCAATTTAACTGTCTGATAGGAGAGTCTTGTAATGTGATGATTGAAGGTCGGGAGTTAAAATAAATTTGTGTTAATCGAATGCATCTGTTTTCAATCAAGTAGTTGAAATCCCAAGTCACTTTCTTAATTAATTTTATGTTCAACATTTGGATCTGGTGTTCAATAGCTGAATATGACATTAATGTGCTCCCCTTTTTAATTAAAAGTGATCAATTCTGAATAAATTAATGTTAACACTGCCACCGCAGTTCAATCAGGAGTCACAGGGCCATATCACTTTTTTGCGTTATCCGATATTGCGCCAGTTTTGCACTCTCTGTTGATCTGTTAGTCAATTATTTGGGGTGAACACACGCCAAAACCAGCTAAATGACGGGTGGGGTGTTACAATGAAAGGGTACAGTACCGCCTGACGTTGAAAATAGGTACAACATACTTCATTATTTTTGTCAGAACAACACTTTTTTTTTGTAAAATAACTCAATTTCAATTAATACAGTGAAGCCGAATACCAGTGTGGGAAATAATGACAATTTATTTATTTAATTGATCACATGTGCACGCCCACAAAGTAAATCCCTACATCCAGTTTGGTGAGATCTGTGAAATGAATGAATGTATGGTCGTCTGCTAACCGCAGATAGTGAATGTGAATATATGATCATCTTTGAGTCGATCCTTTGGCCACCTTTGGTGGGACCAAAGAGATGAAATTTACCTGAGCTTTGAGCGCCTGAAATGTGGCTGACCAATACGGTAGCAAGGTGCTCCTCCACTTCGACAGAGGTGTGAGAGGACCTGGAGAACGGCCATGTTTCAGCACTCTGCCGCTGGATGTTGTGCTGTTAAGACCTGTTTTAGTTGTGCTCTGTAATGACGAAAGAGTGGAGACATGGTATGCATGTGGAATATTTAAGAGTAGTTTGAAATAATAATCTCTCTATTTCAGGAACTTTTGTGGGGAGAATCAAATGTCAGGCAGCTAATATTAATGGGATTGTAGTAATCTTCGGAAGTGACCAACGGTCACAATGAAACCATGTGTAGTTGAAATACTTCTGTGTGCTCAAGTTAAGCTGAATTACTAGCGTGTGTACAATAAGTTGAAATATTTAAGAAATAGCGTGTGTACCATAAGTTGAAATATGTAAGAAATGCGTGTGCAGGACTTGAAATTAGAGACGAGTACTTCCGTGTGATGAGTACTGTGTGAGCCCCAATCTGTGTATGAGACAAAGGATAAAGAGAAGTACTCGTCCATGGTATCAGTTGAGGACTCGCGTGTGTGATGAATATGTTCTTAATATTACTTTGCGTGATATGATTCCATGTAAGCTAGATTCAAACTCTGAGAGAGAAGCAAGGTGAGTCGGCCGTCTATCCAGCAACGCCACTTGGCTTGCATTGCACAGGAAGACGTGCAAATATCTCCAGAGTTTATAGTAGGAAAGTAGAATTACAAAGTGGGGCAGTGTCGTGTGAAACTGGGATAAATACTAATTGAGGTGGGAAAGCTGAAAGTGATAATGTTGTGACTATATAGTGTTTTGTATTCCATGTCGTAGTGTGGTGTATGTCATCTAATTTGGGTATGTGTGGTTTGCATGGGAGAGTAGCAAGGTAGTTTTAAAAGATTAGTGGGTTATGCTTGTTCCTTCTGTACTGCTCGGTCTGGAGGATAGTTTCGTGATGATGATTGTGAGAGTCGAAGTGTGAAAAATAATAAAAGATCCACCATCCTATCCAGAAAGTGCACTGTAGCGTTAAATAATTACGAGACCATAATATAGAGATTCACCAATGTAAAGCCATGCCCACTGGGCGGAATTTCTCATGTGTTATTGTTGTAGGTTATAGAATTTGTGTGTTTAGGTTAGAGAATTTATCGGAATAAATAAGATAGTGAAAAGAAAAAGATTGGTGGACTTTTCCTTCGAATTGTATGTTGTCATGATGTCCCGAATTTTTAATGTGTGCGCCATTCATATTCAGTGCGGTGGCCACGTGTTGATAAAAGCCGTTAAATAAAAAAGAAAGAAAATGTGGCATTGCCAGTGCGTAGTGTACAATCAGAGTTCTGTAAATTACTGATAGTCAGATGCGTGTATCCGTTGCGTATTAATCATATAGGAGGATAACTTGTAACTTAAGTGTGAGTACTAGAGTTCATGTTACTCGATAAATAAGAATGAATCCACTCGCTTGGCAGACCACTCATCTTGCAGGCCTGACTGCTTGATGCCACAGTATGAGCAAGGCATGTGGGTGCCTCTCAACAATACTGCAATACAGCGAGCTTCAATACCTCTAGCTACATAAATGATTCTAGCTACTAAGGCCACTAACTACTAATAGGCATGTGGTTTTTCCTTTGCACACGTTTGCTGATTCTGTTCCAAACCAAATAATGTATGTTTTACCTTAATAATGCGACATCCAGTTCTGACACAAACATAAATTGTCATTGACATCTAGTACAAAGGTATACAGTCATGAATAATACTCAATCTCCAAGTCGAACATGTACAGATAGTTCGCTTACGCTAACACTTCCGACCACTACCCTCCTCCATCAATGCTAACTTCTCACATCTAACATCCGTCACTGCTGGTCGTTCACCTCCAACTGCCCAACAGTACTTCCATCACTGCTGACGACTAGTTTCCAACTGCCCAACACTACTGGCGATTAACTCCCAACAACGAGTCCAGCCTGCCACATAGCCTCTTACAAAGAAAGCGCAGTCAGAGATCCAATGCAAAGCGCTACACAGTGCTGCCAACACAGAAGCAGCCCACTTACAAAATGTCGTCCGAAGCAGTCACCTTGTTGGCTGTTTCGTGATTTTCGCGAATCTGTAGGCCCATTATGACACCATAAAATGTACGTCTCTATTCTGCAGACGACGGTGTAGGTGTTCAGGGTCCACTCTACTTGCCTTTAGAAGTACCTTTGAGCAAAAGTTAGGGATGAAAGTAACTTCCGCATGATGTGCCATTAACCGAGTAAAATAGTAGTGTGGAAATTGAACCATACATATAAGGATGTGCTACGGTGATTTACGAAAGGTAATTGAATGAAGTAAGCAATGAGATGAATAGAAATGACACGTTTTTTTCGAAGACAGTTATTACACTGAATTCACCACGATTCACGGTTGTCCCCGAGACATTACAGAACGTGGGATACAGTTTTTAACGGGTGTGTGATCACCAAGGACGGCAGTGCATGTTCTGCAACGCGCTCCCATGCTGCTCATAATGATGGAAAGGATTTCTTCTGATTCGATGTTCCATTGCTCCACCATTGCGGTTGAGATCTGCTGGATGGTCGTTTGTGCATGTGGACATACTGCAATACGACATCCCAACCCATTCCACACGGCTCGATGCGATTTAAGTCGGGGAAATGGGTGGGCCTGTCGATTCGCCGAATGTGCACTCCCTGGAAGAGTTCCTCCACCTGCGCTGTTCGATGCGTTTGGGCATTGTCATCCACAAAAATGAAATCAGTACCGAGAACACGCACATGGGGAAGGCCTACATTCTAACAACAACTTTCACATGTGACTGTTTAGAAATCTCAGGTCAGTACACTCATAAAACATGACTCCAGAATGAGATTTACACTGTGCCGCGGAATGTGCGCTTGTATTAAACTTCCTCGTAGATTACAAGCGTACCGGGCCGAGACTCGAACTCGGGACCTTTACTTTTCACGGGCAAGTGCTCTACCGTCTTTTTTTGTTGATCTCATGTTGTTTGGTATTTATCATTCTATTTGTTCGGGGCAGGCGTACCATGACACTTGTTCCAGTTCATTGTTGATCCACTAACTCGGTTTTTTTTTATTATAGAGGGCAGCTAACCCTCTGACCGAACACGCTGACAACCGTGCCGGCACCGCCTGAGCTACCCAGGCGCTAATTTCGCCCTGTCCTCCCAGCTGTACTTCTGTCATTATGACTACCCACAACATAGTACCCTGGAGCACCAGAACTATTATATTCGACAATGTTCCTGCGTGCGTTATGTGTTACCACCTCTTGCCATACGAAGTGAATTCTGAAACCACATTAATACGTTACCCGACACTTTGTTACCATAAACAGTGCGCCTGTAGCAACCATACATCGTTGTAGGGTAATGGGTTTCACGGGACGGGCCAACTCGTTTGGCTAATTTGTAAATTGGATCACGTATTAACAAAGGCAGTCGTTGTGCAACATCATCATTTAAATCGAATTAAAAGGCTGTTTTGGAAAAGTAACATTTATTCAGCAGATGCTGAAGAACTAAAGAACGTAATTTATACAGACGTCTACATTCCAAACGAATCAGCTGAATTCGTACCATTAAAATATAAATCCTTCGTAACTGCCGAAATATTGTAGACTCGCGAAATATAAGAGCAGTTTTGGAATCAGCACGACACTTTATACATGTGAATTCTCAGTCCTTTAGAATTTCGTACAAATTTCATTTATTTCGCTAAGATGGCAGACCCTTTTAAGACTATAATACCTGACTCAAGTATGGCACTTTATTTACTTATTTCCTATTTTATTTTAGTATGTATAGCACATGAAGTCGTACATATGAATGTAACAGGTACTATTTTATTTTAGTATGTGAAGCACGTGAAGTGATATATATGATGTAACAGGTACTAATTTAAAATAAAATCTCATACGTGTTAGTATAAAACATCATTATGGTGGTTTAGGAAAAAGGAAATATGTACATAAAACATCTGCAAAAAAAAGTCTCCGTATTAGTTTTTGACCTTTTGACGAACAGATATGAGTTAATACGGAACCCGGAAGGCGCATGCGTCACTTTAAACCACACTGCTACAGGATAGATTTTTTAATTTATAATACCAGACTGTATTACTGTTTATAACATTACATTACACCGTACAGTAGTAACCTACACTGCACTACACCATACCACTGTATTTGTGGTCAGAAAAGAAACGTGAATTCCTCATTTCGCCTGGATTGATACGTCACTGCGCGACGTGGCGTAAGTGGCGGTTCACAGAGCCTACACTACCATGTCATACAAAGTACAGAGATTGAGAGATGGTTGTTAGGGTCTCAGGAAACCTCCTCCTCATCGTCTCCCTGATTTCCAAACATCGCTGTAGTAAAGCTTTCGTCCATGATGTCACGAAATATGTACACTTCTTCATTGTTCCTCACCCATGTAGGCTTGGAGTTAGTCAGGTACATACACTAACAGAAAAAAATTGGTGCACCAGGAAAGACGACATCCACTATGATCGAATGATTGCACATTCCAGCTGGGGGGTAGTAGATGTACTAATAACGGTTTCAACGTCGTCCGCCATCAGATGACGTAGTCACATAGCTACCAGAGAGCCATCTGTGTTTACCGTTTAATAGGGGGATGCTCACTGTCAGAAAGCTCAGTGTGGAGCAAGCGTGCCGGCCGTAGTAGCCGAGCGGTTCTAGGCGCTTCAGTCTGCAACCGCGCGACCGCTACAGTCGCAGGCTCGAATCCTGCCTCGAGCATGGATGTGTGTGATGTCCTTGGGTTAGTTAAGTTGAAGTAGTTCTAAGTTCTAGGGGACTCATGACTTCAGCTGTTAAGTCCCATAGCGCTCAGAGCCATTTGAACCATTTTTTTGGAACAAGAGTGTGAATCAAGCGGACATCTATGCCATGGAGGTGCACTCGTACTTCCTACAGCCAAAATGAGAAAGTTTGAACGGGGGCAAATTGTGGCCTTCAGAATATCTGCGTGGTTTTTTCGCAGGATTGCCACACATATTGGGCGTGCTGTGTAAGTTCGGCAACGATACTGGTATCTGTCGTCACGTGAACGAGGTTCTTTACGTCCATACAGGAAAAGGACCACCATGATAATGGTATTGTAAGGGCAGAAGAGGCAGACCAGACAGCTCCCACAGCACGGATAAGAGGGCTTGTGAGCCCAAATTCGGTAGCACGAACGGTTGCAAACTGGTTGCTAGAAACGTGACTACGGACGAACACACCTCTAGCCCGTCTTCCACTCACACCACTGTTTCGACGTACAAGTTTCCACTAATGCCGTCAGAGGATCACTCGGAAGATGCAATGGTACGTCGTGATCTGCCCACACGCAAGTGATGGTCGTTTGCGCGTCGGAAGTGACTCGTGCGACTCATCAATAAACAGTTCAGAGAACTACGTGAGCAGGTAGAGCAGGCGTGACATAACATATCCCAGGATAGTATACGCCATCTGTACGATCGACTCTATGCCAGAGGTAGAACCTGCACTGCAGCCCGTGAAGGCTGTACCATGTGCTAAAATGGGCGTTTCAGCATGGTTTGATACCTGCTACCTCAGAAACGGTTGTGCTATTTACAGGTAAATGTAATCATTTCATGTACTCCATATGCGCTATTGCAACAACCAGTCTTGAATGAACTGTAAATCGGAAAGGGTGAATCATTTTTTTCCGGCGGTGTAAATTGAGCCGGCAAGTTCAGTTCGTGCACAGCTCCCCATTCTTTTTTTATGTTAGAGACTGCTGTACAACTAAAAATGTTCCTGTCGTAGGCTGTAAAATCTTGTCTTATGACATCCCCAGAACGTAGTCTGGGACGCCAATGGCTCCGCATTCACAACTGTCTGCAGTGGATTTTCAGTAAGTAGGTGGGGTATTGATCGTGTCCTTGCAGGTAGTGGTTGCTCCATTGGTCGGAAAGAATTACGATATTCTTGGTATGTTAGGAAGGATCCAGATTTTCTGCCATTCTCCATGAATATATACATTTGTTTCCTATTTCTATGGAGCTCTTGTGCCCAGTCCTCATTATCACATCCCCTGTTTTTGAGCTAATTTTGTGCACCTCACTTTCTTACGACTAGGTCCACTGATAGTAAAGCCATACCACCAGTCGGTTTTGTTCTGTAGGCACCTGTCATGCGCTGACGACCGTGGTGAGCAGTATTTGTCTGGACTGGTTCCAGCTACACATTGCGCGAACGAAACAGCCAATAACTGGCTAAATATCAGGGAAAACGCACCTGACGTGGTGGGACACCCAGTGTACAGGGTGGTTGTAAACGGTCTGAAATGCTTGTAAGAGTGTTGCAGGGTAGACTATGCTGACAAATAATTATCAAGAAAAAACTTTGATACGTTGCGCCATTTCCAAGTTATTGGTATTTTGAAGTTAGCCATCAGGCCGCTGCGAGCGCAAATTCAAGTGGCTCACCAGACACGGTTTTGCCATACGTGTGCTTCGTTTGGATTCGTTAAGCCGAACACGAGAACAAAACAGAAATTGGACTTACCTTGGACAGTAGGAAGGATCGAACTCAAGCAAAAGGTCGAGCGGTCTCGCGCGCTATCATATGAGAACAACTGATCGTATCTGCAGGCCAATTGAAATTGCACGCTCAAAGATCTGCTTAGCTAACTTCAATTCTAATTATCTCGGAAATGGCGCAAGGTGTCGAAGCTTTTCCTTAAGTCATAGTTCTCAGCACAGCCTATCATGCAACACCCTTACAACGTTTACAGCCTGTTTCTGACCATTCTGTATACATGATTTAGGAATGAATCCGAGGAACCTTCTTATACTGTTTGCCGATGTTTCTGTCGTTTACTGTCTGCTTAAGTCATCATTAGGTAAAGACGAATTATGGTGTCAAAAATACAAATTGATCCTAACTAATGAAAAACTGAAAGTTCTCCACAACGGTGTACAAAATATTTCCTTAAGTTTCGGTTACACAATAAATCACACGTGTTTAAAGGTTGTGGTTTCAGTTAAATACAATAACGGACAGCTCATATTGGAACCTTTACATAGAAAACCTTGTGGCGCCTGCAAACAATGGCGAAACAGATCTAATAAAGAGACTGCCACACTACTGTTATCCGTCATCTTCTGAAGTATAGTCGTGCGGTATGTGATCCTTACCAAATAGGATTGACGGAGGACATCGAACAAAATCGGAGAAGGGCAGCTTCCTTTGTATTTTCAATGGCAGAACATTTACAAGGGGCAACAGATCTGATAAAGAGACTGCCACACTACGGTTATCCGTCATCTTCTGAAGTACAGTCGTGCGGTATGTGATCCTTACCAAATAGGATTGACGGAGGCCATCGAAAAAGATCGGAGAAGGGCAGCTTCCTTTGTATTATCACGAAATGAGGGAGAATGTATCATGGATATGATAAGGAAATTGGGATGGCAATCAAATGCGGTTTTCGTTGCGCCAAGATGTTTCCACGTCATTACAATCACCAATTTTGTCCTCCGAACGCCAAAACATTTTTTGACGGCCGCCTACATCGGAAAAATGACCACCGCGAATAAATTTGAGTGACCAGAGTTTACACAGAAGATTTAGATGTTATTCACCTGGTAGAGTGAAAGGACAGGAAAATAGTCTGAATAGGTCCTATTAAGCCTCTATTAAACGTGTGAATTTCGGAGTAGCTACGTAAATGTGCCAGGTGGTTATAATTAAAGTTTAGCTATTCCCTGAGAACAGTGTTGTCTGTAATTACTACCGTATAGCAGAAGGGTGCGTTTTTTTGTGTTTATCTGTCCGTTTTGCATTTATTTTCTTGAAATATTTGTATTTTGTTATATCTGACATCATAAAACCTTAGGCTCCAATAAAACTAGATACGCCAAACTAATTAAAACACAGATAACCAAAAGAAGAAAATTCGAAACAAATATAAATAAATCATCACTTTATTACTACGTACGGGTTAGATATTCAGCGCTAACTATAAGACTCATAATCAACAAAAATAAAGTCTCAAAATTCAAGATTTAATCTTCCTATAACTGTTATAATTTCAAGTATAGGTTTAATTTCAACATCAACCTTAGCCACACATCAATAATAATTAGATCTAGACTATTATTAAAAATTGCAGTTGCACCATTTCATTTATAGAAGTTATACGTGCCTCTTGTTAGATTTTCTAATGCGTAAAGTGGAACCGATTTACACTGCAATAAATTAATTCTAATTCTGGTCACGAGGTGCAAATCTGGCGCTCTGAATACAAGAAAGATGTGTAGAAATTGTTCCCATGTGTAATTGATAAGGAACGGGACTTGAGCATAAAAGGTCAAACAAGTGAGAAAAACATAATGTTAATTTTGTTATTAACTGCCGCTTACACACTTTGTTCAGTATGAACACTGAAGACATCGACGAAATGTGATCAACAGTTGCAACACAACAGTTCCGGTGGAATCAGAACAACATGATCTGGCCTACTCGCCTTCAGACCGAATGTGTCCCTGGCAAACGCGTTCTTTTACATAGCGTCAGAGCAAAATGTCACATTGACTAAGGTCAGATAATCTTGCAGATCATGTATCTGGAAAAACTCTGGAGATAAAAAAAAAGACTCGGAGATAACACATGTGTAGCAGGTTAAATCAGGCAGCCCTTTTACTGTGCGAACGACATGAGGTGTTAGCCCATTAAGCATGAAAACATTTGGCTCTTCCAAAGCAGAAATCGCGTGCTGTACAGGGAGATATCGATAACGTGTAGACGTGATGGTACATCTGACGGCCCTCTGAGTGTATTCTGTTCAAAAAAGAAGGACTCGAGAGTGAAGCTGCCCGTGAACCCACACCACACAGTCACACACTGCGAGTGTAGTGGGTCCTGGTGCGCAATACGTCGTGTAACAGTACCCGAATTTGGCAGTTCATTGTATTCACTGCACCGTATAGTGTAAACTGTACACCTTCACTGCGTAGAATGTTGCGTGGTCACATGTTATCAACTTTGATCCGTGCCAGAAAACAAAGAGTAAATTCATAGCATTGCTGCGGATCATGATGTTTCAGTTGCTGCACCGTCTCAATCCCGCACCGTTACTCGTATAAAATAGACCACAACAATTCTCATGACACGGCAATAGCACTATCACTAGCGGGGGCACGTACTGCAAGGTGAGGTCCAGCAACAGCAGCCTCGTCAGTTACTTCCACTGGGATAGGATGTCTTCCTTTTCTATATGCCGCACGAAGCTAACTCGTGTTTTGTAATTTCATTATCATCTTCTTTTAACCATTGAATGACGTCGGGTACCTCTTCAGACCTTTCAAACTCTCTCAGTACAGCACTATAATTGCTACCGGATGCTGTGGCCGAGCGGTTCTAGGGGGCTTCAGTCTGGAACCGCACGACCGCTACGGTCGCGGGTTCGAAACCTGCCTCGGGCATGGATGTGTGTGATCTCCTAAGGTTAGTTAGGTTTAAGTAGTTCTAAGTTTAGGGGACTGATGACCTCAGATGTTAAGTCCCATAGTGCTCAGAGCCTTTTGAACCATTTGACTATCATTGCTGCCATTCACAAAAAACGGTTTCCCTAACAGTTCACGGTCTCTTTCCTCCATAGCCATACCGTTCACTCAGGATGTGTTTTGTCAAATGACAGTGTGGATGTCATACAAACACAATACAAAGCCAGATTTACAGCTGGTGGCTACCATTGGAACTAATGTGTTTTCAAGCGTCAATTGGTTCGTCATTAACGCATTAGCATATCTACCTAGTTTCCCCTGCCAAACGACAATTACACACCTCTCTGGACGTCCTTCAGTAGCTGTACTGCAATTATATCGCTACAGTAGTTGTAGAATAACGATAAATCTCAATACGACAAATGATAGACGTGCTCGGAGTAAAAATGATGTAAGACAGCGATGTAGTTTTTCGCCACTGCTGTTCAATCCGTTCATCGAAAAAGCAGGAAGGAAATGAATGTTCAAGAATGGACTTAAAATTGAAGATGTGTGACTAGGGCGTGCCGGCGGGTAGACCGTTCGCCTGGTGGAAGTCCTTCAATGTGACGCCACTTCGGCGACTTACGTGTCGATGCGGATGAAATGATGACGGTAAGGACAACACAACAGCCAGTCCCTAAGCGGAGAAAAACTCCGACCCAGCCGGGAATCGAACCCGGGCCGTTCGGTATGACATTCCGTCACTCTGAGCACTCAGCTACCAGGGGCAGACCAAATTGAAGATGAAAGGGTATCAGAGATAAAATTCGTTGATGACATTGTTATCCTCATGGAAAGGGAAGACGTTTTACTGTATCTCTTGAATGAAATGAATCGTGTATTGGGTAGAGAATATGGACTGAGAATTAATCGAAGAAAGAAGAAGACAATGAGAAGTGGCAGAAATGAGGACAGCGAGAAGCTTAACATCAGGACTGGTGATCACAAAGTAGCTGAAGTTATAGAATTGTACTACCAATGCTACAGGAGAACAGACAGAGTAAAGAAGATATAAAAAGCAGATTACCATTGGCAAAAAGTACACTCTTGGCCAAGAGAAGTCGACTAGTATGAAACACAGGCCGTAATTTGAGGATGAAATATCTGAGAATATAAGTTTGGAGCACAGAATTGTGTGGTACTGAAACATGTACTGTACCAAAAACCGGAACAGACGAAAATCGAAGCATTTAAGATGTGGTGCTACAGAGGAATACTGGAAATCAGGTGGACTGATAAGGTAAGAAATGAGGAGGTTCTCAGCAGATTCAGAGAGAAAAGGAATATAAGAAAAACACGACAAGAAGAAGGGACGGAATGGCAGGACATCTTTTAAGATATCACGGAATAATTTCCATGGTAATAGAGGGAGCTGTAGAAGGGAAAAACTGTAGAGGAAGACAGAGACAGTAATACATCCAACAAATAATTGAGGACTTAAGTTGCAAGAGCTACACTGAGATGAAGAAGTTGTGAAATGAAAGAAATTCCTGGCACGCCACGTCAGACCAGTCGAAAGACTGGAGACTCAAAAAAAAAAAAGTAAATAAATAAATAAAATAAAATAATATAAAATTATGTGTGCCACTTTGATAAGCCTATTTCGGGACTCCCAATCGTTCACTACGCCGAAACTCTTGGTCTGTATTTCGCTGAAAACGTAATCGTTAAGTTTTTTTTTAAGAAGAAGCAGGGCAACTGTTGTTGCAACGTAATAGATCCTAGGGCAGCAGTTGGACGGGCCGGCGAGACGGTAAGAAAATGGCGCGGAGACTGCAGCCGAGCCGTTCCCCCTTGAAGGCTGCAGACCCGCGCTGCGAGGCACTCATTACCCGGGAAGCGGACGGCCGTAATAACAGCGGCTGGCCGTGGCGCACCAGGTAATTAATCCCTGGAGGCCCGCGGTCTCCAGGAAACTTTCTTGATTTCATTATTAGCCCACGACAATTAGTTCAGAGCAAACAAGCGGCCGCCCGCCCGCTCATTCCCGGCTACGTCGTCGTAGTCTTCTGCAACGCACTGCTTTATTATGGAGAAAACCGCGGAGAGAAATTGAAGAAACCATGAAACAGACCTTGCAGCATCAGTATTCTGTCTTCCAGGAGACGCCCAGCGGAATCAGTGTAATTTAATACACTGAACTTAATTACAGACTTACGTCACCTGTCACGGGTCATTTCCTAGCTCTAGGTGCAGGGCTAATGACAGAAATGGTAGTTGTCGTTAGTGAGATATACATCATACTAAGAAGTCACGAGTAGCGGCATACTCGCAGCAAAACTTTACGAATGATCACGGAAGACACTAAGAAATTTCTGTTTTCCACTTGCGGGCCACAAGAATATTTATAAAGCAGGTTATTCAATTCTGTCGGGAAAGACCATCTTCAGCTCTGACTACATACAGTATGTTAACCATATAGAGCCGGCATACGTAAAAATGGTGCTTTCACAGGTAGTAGCCATACAAACTTGGCCGCATACAGTGATGTCAAAAATTGAGGAACAAAGTAACATTCCTATGATATGTCACTGCCTAATAAAACAGCTCGATGAAAGTTGGAGGGTACACGGAAGTTACTGAGAGAAATACCCAATGAGACGAGTAGCTACGACATTTTTTTTCGAAGATAGTAGTTACACTGCAGTCACCGTGATTTATGATGATCCTCTGAACATTAAAGAAAAGAACACTGGACGTATTTCTAAAAACGGTGTGTAATCACCACGTATTGCAATGGATGGTCTGCAGTGTGCTTCCATACTGGCCACAAGCTTAGTAAGGAGTTCTTATGGTAAGATGTTGCAGATTGAATTTAAGTCGGGGGGTCGGGGTAAAGGGGAAGCCAGTCTCCTTCTCCGAATATCCTCTCGTTCCTAGAGCTCCTCTCCTGGGATGTTCAATGCGGTCGCGCCTCGTCATCCGTAAGAGTTGAAACCAAGGCCGAATGGGTCCGTGAAAAGACGCGTATGGAAAGCACAGCGTGACTATAACGTTGACCGGTCAGTATACCGGACAATATGCCCGTGCAAAATTATGCATCACCACACCAAATCACCTTCACCATCAAAACAATCGTTTTCGATGATATTCCTTGCTCCATTACATGTTCACACTTCTCGCCATATGAGGGTAACTCCTACATGTTTTTGTATGTCCACCCTTGTGGCGGTCTGCGGGACTTCAGACGTTCACATACGTAACAAAATCAGACACCGTAGTTTTGATACCCAGTACACCTTATCATGCCGTTACTGATGCTGAGGAAGTGACCTCCTGTCGTATACATGGCCCCATAAGTGGCCAACATCTATCAACTGGCTACCGTAGAATTCGTGAAAGTGATGTTGTGTCTGCAACCATCAATTACCAATAGTTGAGCCACGGGAACTGGTTGCAATATAATACAATAACATCAAAACGACGGCTGCAGGTGTTTCATCTTGTTGTGTTGTCGAACATGGTTGGTTTAGTGGTCAAGGTGCTAGTTGTGGGCAGGCATAATACTGTATAGGAGTAGTGACCTTTAAGTGTATTTACACGAGGCACTCTTCGGGGTACGTTAATGTGACACGGTACTCCTTCCCATTTGCGTCTTTTTAGAGGAGCATTCGGTCCTGACTTCATTTCTGTAGACGACAGTCCCAACTGCATCGAACAGCGAAGTGGAGGCACTCTTGGGAGAAGAGGATGCTTTTTGGTGAATGGACTTAAATCGCACCGAACACGAGTAGGAGGCGTTGGGGAGACGTATTACGGCACGTCCACGTGCAAAAACAACCATCCAGCAGTGAGCAGCGCAGGTGTAGCGGCAGAGGAGAACGTTACAGAGCGTGCATTGCCGTCCGTTGTGCAAAAACGCCCTGTTCAAAGGCATGTCCCTCTTTCTGTTATGTCCAGAGAGCGTCAGGAATCGCGGTGGCTTCAACGTAATTATTGTGTTTGAATAAAAGTGTCATTTTTGTTCTCCTCGTTGCGGACGTGTTTCAGCTACCTTCTGTACCATAATGTAGCAGTGTGGTCCAAGACTCATCGAGCTATGATTCTCGGCTGTGACACATGAAGCGAAAGTTACTTCTGTCCTTAAGTTTTGTGCACCATTGTACTTATAAAGTTGAAGAACCACATGCGTAGTCGTAAGAGACATGCTGAATCTCTGAGAAGAAACTTCTTAGGATCAGAATGTTTCATGTAGTACAGTCTTGCAGATACCGCCACCTTCCTACGGACATTGTATTAGTGCTGAAGTTTACAACTTGCTGAGAGAGACGGCATTAACTTCCGAGTGACACATTGGAAACTGCAATTGCCGATTATACTCATTTGTCAAAAACAGCCACAGTACAACAGCTTAAGCAAGCGTTGTTTGTAACATTCCTATGTTCAATCAGAATACATTAGACATGAATGCAGAAATTGACGCTTAACCAAAATTTTCAATGGATTTGAAGCCAGATCATTGCATACAATAACGAAGTCCACCATTGTAGGAGTTCAAATCAGCAGGCAGCTTTTCTCAATCAATTTACCTGATGTCACTAGCTGTTCGGATATCCAAAGTGATCTTGCACGTTCGATGCTCGTCGCTATACACTATCACCAAAGCTGTAGTTGAAAGCATCACTTGACCTTTTGTGAACGCCTCCTAGTATTGTCCGTGGTATCTTGCGAGCACTTCCTAGCGTGGACCGCCTTTATGCCAGCACTTGCTCTGTCTCGATATCGATATCCGAGTCTGGGTTATTACTTGGCTGCCAAACAAGGCCAATTTGTAGTTGTTATAACGCTCCATGTATCGCATTTGGTGAACAGCCAGACAAAAGAAACAGAGATACAGAGAGTTATATGGCGAGAGTGAGTGATGAGGGGGAATACAAGCGACTGTCGAAAGGTCGATAAGCGTAATTTGCACCTCAAGGTTGGAGTTGGGTTGTTTGGGGGGAGAGACCAAACAGCGAGGTCATCGGTCTCAACGGATTAGGGAAGGACGGGGAAGGAAGTCGGCAGTGCCCTTTCAAAGGAACTATCCCAGCATTTTCCTGGAGCAATTTGGGGAAATCATGGAAAACTTAAATTAAGATGGCCGGAAGCGGGATTGAACCGTCGTCCTCAAGGTTGCGCAAGAGGTCTGCAATAATTGTGCGATTAACTGAACACACATTTAACGCTGCTAAGAGTTCTTAATAACAAAAATCCATTCGTTACGGTATCTTTATTGACGCCTGACTGTTATTGTCCATTGTCAGTATATCAAAAACTAAAGTGATACGAAATATTGCGCGAAGTGGCGACTTTACTAACATCAGTCTTCAATGTTAGTAGATTTACCTAGTGACGCAATATTTTCTATAGTGTTTGTTTGGTGGATCATGCCCAAAAATCAACAATCAAATTTTTGTAACAACTGAATTCTTGCTATTTAGCCACATAAAATTTTGTTGACGGCGTGCTCTGTTGATTAAATATCGGTGTTTGATGTAATAATTTTGAAGTATATGGTTTCAGCGATGTTGTAAAGCTCTTCTGAGTATTGAACCACACAAAATTGTTAAGGCTTTCGTGACCACTTGTCGACAAACTGCCTATAGACTTCTGTCTCGGATTCTTCGGTCGACGTTCATCTAATGATTTTACTGACGTTTCGCCTGCGCGAGTGGCTGGCAATGTCAAAGCTTCACCCCCCATTGAAGGTGGTGAACTGGAGCAGACCTCGCGCCCACAGACTATTTCTACCTGGCGCGCAAACGTCCGAGGGCTTCTCCGCGGTTATTTCCGGTGCAGTTCTCCTCTTGCTACCTGCGACGGTCGTTCGCTGCAGTACGGGAAGCCAGGATCCGTTTACCTTAAGGTTTTCCTCTTTCTTTTTGAAAGTATTCGCGTGTTTTTGTATTTCTAGAGCTTCTCTGAACAAGCGCGTATAATAGTGCTTCTCTACAGCCAGAACTTCCGTGTCGGCGAATTTACTACGTGGTCGGTCTCACTCAGTGTGTGCTCTGCCACGGCCGATTTCTCCACCTGCCCCAACCTACAATGTCGCTTATGTTCTTTGATCCTGGTCTTGATTGATCGTCTAGTCATTCCTACAAAAACTTTCCCTCATGTGCACGGTATACGGTATATTCCCGACATTGCAAATGGGTCCCTTTTCTCCTTTGTCCATCTAAGACATTCTTTAGTCTTCCTTGTCGGTTTGAAAATCGTCTTTACACCATGTAGAAATACAAAAACCTGAAAAGTGTTCTGAGGAGCAATGGGTACTCCACAAATTATATTAGAAGTGTAACACAGCCAAACACTGGGTGAAGTAAAGAACCAGAAAAAGAAATGTCGGGTACGGCCTTTCTGTGATACAGTCCCAGAGCGACGGACAGAATATATTGCGCAAACATGGGGTAAAAACGATTTTCAAACCGGCAAGGAAGATCCAATAGTGTCTTGGACCGGCAAAGGAGAAAAGGGACCCACTTGCAATGTCGGGAATGTACCGTATACCATGCACATGCGGAAAAGTTTATGTCGGAATGACTGGACGATCGATCAACACCAGGATCAAAGAACATAAGCGAGATTGCAGGTTGGGGCAGGTGGAGTGTCGGCCATGGCAGAGCACGTACGGAGTGAGACCGACCACGTAATAAAATTCGCCGACACGGAATTTCTGTCTGTAGAGAAGCACTATCACACGCGCTTGTTCAGAAAAGCTTTAGAAATACAAAAACACGCGAACATCTTCAACAAGAAAGCGGAAAGCCTTAAGGTAAACGGATCCTGGCTTCCCATACTGCAGCGAACGACCGTCGCAGGTAGCAAGAGGAGAACCGCACCGGAAATGACCGCGGAGAAGCCCTCGGACCCGACGCTCCAGGTACAAATGGTCTGCTGCCGTGAGCTCGGCTCCAGTTCACCACCGGCAATGGAGGGTGAAGCTTTGACAATGCCAGCCACTCGTGCTGGCGAAAAGTCAGTAAAATCATTGGATGAACTTCGGCCGAAGAACCCGAGACAGAAGCCAATAGGCAGTTTATTGAACCACAGATAAATACATCAAAAGCCTGGAGACCTAAGACATAAACAGAAAGGATTTTCTTCCTTCGAATCACTCCTGTCCACGTCGAGAATGAGAGTTCTTAATTATATCTGTTCAGTGTAGGTCACTGTAATGTGTGTGTGTGTGTGTGTGTGTGTGTGTGTGTGTGTGTGTGTGTGTGTGTGTGGGAGGGTGGGTGGGTGGATGTGTGTGTATAAGATGTGTGGTGGGACGCTCATCTTGGAGACGACATGAGAAGGGAGACGGTGAAATCAGTGCCAGCACATATTGTTCTCCTCGCGAATATCACTAAGGGAACCGCTGGGATCAGACGTCCCCATCCGACGGGCGAATCACCATCAGCAGTGGTCACACACGCTCTCACTTCTTGACACACAACAGCGAAGCCTCTTGATCAGCATCTCAACACTGCCACCTCTTCTCCACCTCCCAGCCAGTTACTGGTGGAGAATATTTGTTCCACTCCCTGAATTCGAAACAGCCATCTTGAAGTCAAACGCTATTGCACAGTCATACATTAGTGACCTCGGCTAAGGAACCGGGTACTACAGCAAACTGAAATGACATCCTAGGCATTCGTGTTTCTGCGTGTCCAGCCAGGTTTACTACATTTCTACACACAATATCCCGATGACTGGTCCAGATGATCTCATCAGATGCACCTTGTGATGGGCCTAGACCAGTGGTTTCCAACATTTCTTAGACCATTACCCCTGAATGCTATTAGACATTAGCTAACACCCCGCCTCCCACCCTCCTCATACCCCTTCAGCCATCTGTTGCCCCCCACCACATCATCACCAACTTTAGCACCTAGTTAAACTGAAGGATGAAAGACATTTCATGGGTCCTTTTTCACTTTTAAAAAGACGTAAGCTGAATGATATATAGTTTGTGTATGTGGTAGAATGAATGACGAAGGAATTCGTCGTGCATCGCAATTACTTCCCACAACTCCTTCTCAGATAAGAAAGTTCATTATCCACAGTGAGGGTAAACACAAAAGATACTTCCCTGCAGTACTCCTCTCCATTGTGACATTTTCGTGACCTGCACTCTGCAACCCCATTTGAAATAAACCAAGTTCGGAACTGGCAGGAATTAGAAGACTTCAGGTTGTTAATGCATCGTGTCTGACCACAGCCACTAATAGTAATAGTAGTAATAATAATAGTGTGTACAGCGCAGTAGTAGCCCATCAATTTCTAGGCTACTGCAGGTACTGTCTACAGTTTGGAGAAGACATTTTCAAGAGGTATTTAGCATTTGTTACGTGTATGTCTCACTTGTATCATCGCTGATGTACGGGACAAAGCACAGCATATGTGCGTAGCGGGTGGACAATATGAGAAACTTAGACCGCGTTAATGCTGCTAACTGAGGAAAAGCAATTATTGATAACATATATAATCAGTATTAGAGTCTTACAAAACTGTGATAATAGTAGTGGACTTTTGAAAGTAATTTGGTTTCATGACTGAAACAGAATCGAATCGTTTAGTTTCCACCTCAAAGAAAATTTCAATTTACCTCTCAGGGGGAACCACTGGCTGCTCAGATAGTTCGGATAAGCGATTATAGTTACTACCGTTCAGTTGTGTCTTGTATATAAAAGTGTCCTTGGATATGACCATTCCTGACTAATATTGGAATCTGATTACATGAAGGGGGGGATAGTCTGTGGCCTGTGCACTGGAAGCCGCGGGGACGTAAGGATGGGCTGATTCCATGAGAAATTTATTGCAGAAGACGAGAGAGTGATATATGTAGATGACAAGACGTTTGCAATAAAATCACAACAGTGTAGGAACAGTTATGTCACTACCATCCAAATCTGGCAGGTGCAGCATCCACTCAAAACCCACTAAAAAGCCAAATTGGTTAGCCGACTTCGTTCATCCTCCATGAAGGACACTCTGTTGTGACTAATGGTAATATGTGATTATACCAAGATAAACCTTAAACTAAGTAACATTGTTGCTTTACTATGACTGTAAAATGTCAAAACTTAAAATAAAATCATCTTACTTAATTTTCTTATTACGCCTAAGTTCACATAACATTGAGAACCGTCTTCTTTGGTGAACATACCAGTGATTAGTGCTGCCCAAGCCATGCTGCTTACGTAACATTCTACTTTGTCTTGTTATTGTTCCGCAAAACAGACGAAAATGTCACAAAAAAAGGGCTATTTTCATATAAAAGGTTGTACTATTCAAACTCAGCATCTTGGTTACAAACATTGACGTTAAAATTGTTTAAACGTTAATGTGTTGCGTTTTGATTGTAGCAAGCCTGCCCTGTTGTTGCGCTAATCCCTTACAACTACTTCAGCTAAAATATTTGGTAATCGTAGTCATATATTTTATTTGTACTAAATAAGGAGTCAACAGTACCAGTACTGGTGGAATCAGTTGGTGACATTGAGGATAAGGACGGTAATGAGTGTCTCTTATGTGATTTAAGAAATGACAGAAGTGATAATAGTAGTTTTTTTTACCATAGCTCCGCAGTAGTCGCTATAATTTGTTCACAAAATGAGCAATGAAGGCATTCGTGCAGGAATTAAAACAACTGTAGATAAAGGTTCTATCTTTTAACTTCAATGATGCTGACGAACTGTGACGACGTTGGTCATAATTTCCGTTACTTGACGTTTCTTAGATGCGGTTATTAGATATTTATTAGAATTATCTTCACAGTGTAATCTGCGTCATCAATATGCATAATTTGTCGATATGTGCCTGTTTCCTATTCATCGGCAATCTTCCAGCTATTATTATGTTCGACTATTGCTTCCACGAATCTCTGTGTTTGGATTTTACGGATTAATAGCATGTACATGCTGCTCATTACGCTACGCCTCATCTTAAGCAAGAAACTCATCCATGATACTTGCATTTTGGTCTCATCATTCTTATTATCTATCCAGCTTTCTATCCCTTGTTTCGGCAGTGGTGTGTCCACAGCTGTATGACGTGTATTTATTCTGCGAATACTTTTCTAAATACACTACTGGCCATTAAAATCGCTACACCAAGAAGAAATGCAGATGATAAACGGGTATTCATTGGACAAATATATTATACTAGAACTGACATGTGATTACATTTTCACGCAATTTGGGTGCATAGATCCTGAGAAATCAGTACCCAGAACAACCACCTCTGGCTGTAATAACGGCCTTGATACGCCTCGGCAACAGAGCTTGGATGGCGTGTACAGGTACAGCTGCCCATGCAGCTTCAACACGATACCACAGTTCATCAAGAGTAGTGACTGGCGTATTGTGACGAGCCAGTTGCTCGGCCACCATTGACCAGACGTTTTCAATTGGTGAGAGAATGGAGAATGTGCTGACCAGGGCAGCGGTCGAACATTTTTGTATCCAGAAAGGCCCCTACAGGATTTGCAACATGCGGTCGTGCATTATCCTGCGGAAATGTAGGGTTTCGCAGGGATCCAATAAAGGGTAGAGCCACGGGTCGTAACACATCTGAAATGTAACGTCCACTGTTTAAAGTGCCGTCTATGCGAACAAGAGGTGACCGAGACGTGTAACCAATGCCACCCCATATCATCACGCCGGGTGATACGACAGTATGGCGATGAATACACGCTTCCAATGTGCGTTTACCGCGATGTCGCAAAACATGGATGCGACCATCGTGATGCTGTAAACAGAACCTGGATTCATCCGAATAAATGACATTTTTCCATTCGTGCACCCAGGTTCGTCGTTGAGTACGCCATCGCAGGCGCTCCTGTCAAGAGTAACCGCAGCCACCGTCTCCGAGCTGATAGCCCATGCTGCTGCAAACGTCGTCGAACTGTTCGTGCAGATGGTTGTTGTCGTGCAAACGTCTCTATCTGCTGACTCAGGGATCGAGACCCGGCTTCACGATAAGTTACAGCCATGCGGATAAGATGCCTGTCATCCCGACTGCTAGTGTTACGAGGCAGTTAGGATCCAGCTCGGCGTTCCGTATTACCCTCCTGAACCCACCGATTCCATATTCTGCCAACTATCATTGGATATCGAACAACGCGAGCAGCAAAGTCGCGATACAACAAAACCGCAATTGCGATAGGCTACAATCCGACCTTTATCAAAGTCGGAAACGTGATGGTACGCATTTCTCCTCCTTACACGAGGCATCACAATAATGTTTCACCGGGCAACGCCTGTCAACTGCTATTTGTGTATGAGAAGTCTGAAACTTTCCTCATGTCAGCACGTTGTAGGTGTCACCATCGGTGCCAACCTTGTGTGAATGCCATGAAAAGCTAATCATTTGCGTATCACAGCATCTTCTTCCTGTCAGTTAAATTTCGCGTCTGTAACACGTGATCTTCGTGGTGTAGCAATTTTAATGGCCAGTAGTGTAGTTTTTTGATTGTAGTTGCGTCATTTACGAACGTCAGTGAATGAATTAGCTCTCATCTACCTAAGCTTTACCTCTGTATGTCTTAGTTTATGATACCCCCCCTAAAGACTTCTTTTTTGTTTATCGTGTAACAATGGAAATTTTGAGTCACCGATGGGACCAAAGTAACTGGTCATCGCATTGTGCAGATACTAATACACTTGTCATCCTGAATGACATATCTTTCTTTACTTTATCCTTCCTGTGGTTCTTCGGTTGGTGTGAATATTGGTAGCGCCTTCGGTAATAAACCGTTTTATGGCTCACTCCGGAAGACGCGATAACTCCATTTCTCTTTGGCGGCTCGTAAAAGCCTCGTCTGCCACAAAAAGGGCTTGGTTTTAAGTGATTAACTCGATCTAATGCGAATGTCGTAGTATACTTTTGCAGCTAATTGATTACCGATATCCGATACTTACTTTTAAACACTGTGTCCTTCATAGCTTCTAAGAATGAATGCTATGATTCTTACACCTATCCGTCAGTTATCTTCACCAGTCATGTACCCTTGGGACACAACTATAGTATTTTTCATGCGAGATTGGATATATTTGCGGTAGGAGAGTTACTCGCTTCCCTTATCTGTAAAAAATGTTTGTATTTTCCTTCTATCGGTCGCTGAATTTTTATATCAAAGTGACCGGTTTCCAACAATGTTGCCTATTGTTTACATTCGTTATAGAATAATTAGTACTAAAGGAACACCAGAAAAAAGTAAATCGATGAAGCTGTCAGTGTTTTCTTAAGAGCTGTTACTCTGTAACTATGAGAAATGACCTGAGGATGTGGAGCTCTGCCTGAAATCGATCAGTTTGGGATAATAATAACTATTTAAATAAAAATAACTTTTTTAATATAACTCGTTTATAAAACTGAATAAAAAGTATAAAATCTCCTAGCTCCGTACAGAATACGAAACCCATAAGACAATTCTGAAAAGGTATTATCGTGAATTTTAAATTGCTATGAAAATACTTGTAAGATTTGTAACGTAAAATTTGGTGTGCGTGCAACTGACACTAGTTAGGAGGTACACTATTCATGTATCAATTACGTACTGCATGCGCCCAACGTTTCCCGCTACAAATTGAACAAGTATTTTCATAGCTACTAAAAACACTCCATCACGAATAAATGTATGGGATTAGGAATCTGCATGGGACAATAACTTATTTTATCCTTTTTAATCCAGTTTAAGTCCGTGTAATATGTGATTATAATTTTATTTAATTAATAATTTTCTGGTTTTCAGTCTTGAGTGCGTGACATTTATCAGTGGGTTTAACAGTTTCATGTGATTATGAGAGAAACATGAGTTAAATGTCAGGTTTATTTCTGTGTATTTTCATCCAATCACATCTGAAACATAATAGTATTATATCTACATACGACTAATGTATCAAATGGTTCAAATGGCTCTGAGCACTATGGGACTTACTTTCTGAGGTCATCAGTCCCGTAGAACTTAGAACTACTTAAACCTAACTAACCTAAGGACATCACACACATCCATGCCCGAGGCAGGATTCTAACCTGCGACCATAGCGGTCTCGCGGTTTCAGACTGTAGCGCCTAGAACCGCACGGCCACTCCGGCCGGTCGCACCATATGAAATACAGTACAAACGTAACAGAGGTGGAGTGATGTATTTATATCGAGAAATGGTACATTTCAACACTTGGGAAAGCAGGATAACAGAAATAAAAAACATTCACGTTTGACACAGATCAGGCGTCCAACATAAAGGTCAACATAGGACTCTCAGTAAGGAATATGCACTCCTCTAGCTCTAATGCACAATCAGCGTCTGTTATTCATGCTGGCTACCGAACTATTAAGGAGTCCTTGGGGGATATTGTCCCGTTCTCTCTCAAACCGGTTTCCAGTTTTGCACGGTTCGGGAAGGCGTTGTTCTTTGAGAAACACGTCTGCCATCAGCTTCACAGGCTTGTGCTAAGGGTTTAATTCCGAGTAGATCACTCGATTCCTTCAAAAACTTCACTTTCCACGTCTCCAACACGTCAACGGTCCCGTGTGGACGGACACTATCACCGAACAGAAAGTCTGGACCTAATGCACTCCTAGACAAAAATACACGGTCCAGACTAATCTCCCTGCAATACCGCTGTGCTATAACGGCACATCGAGCAAAGGTACGCAGCGGTGTTGTGCCGTTGTGCAAAATGCCTCCCCACATCATAGCGCCTAAGCCACACCGATCACGTTCGTGAACATTCTGCGGTGTGTAACGTGTTCTTCTCTCTCCACACTAACTAGTGACTACATTGAAGCGTTGTTCTTCGGAGAATATCACTCTGGACCACTGTGCTGACCCCAACTTCCTACACCAGCGAACAATTTCTCGGTGTCGGCGTGGTAAAAGTGAGCTGTATTTAACGGCTTCAGAGCATAGAAACCAGCTTGATTTAGTCGCCGCGGAATGGTTCTGACTGAGATAAGTGCAACGGTAGCGACTGCGAGGTCTGCAGCGATCGGTCTAAGGATAAGACGTCTGTTCGTTTTCCCCACTAGGGCTACACATTAATCGTCTTGCAGTGTGGTAGTCCGTGTACGACCACCAGCATGCATTAGCATAGCATTTCCACCTTCAGCGGTCTTTTTAAATCGCGGGATGTCACTTTAGAACACACCCATACCTGTGTCCATAGCAGTGACTCTTTTACCATCTTCGAGCCGTCTAAACCGAGGGAGGTTGCATCGTGTCTAGCGCACTGGGTTCGCATTCGGGGGATGACAGGTTTACGCCCACGTTCAGCCATCCAGATTTACGTTTTCAGTGCTTTCCTGAAGTATCTCTATCTTATATCACCTGATGGAATCAGCTAAATTCATGTCAAAGCAACTAATGACAGTACATGTTGACTGCTGCACGATATCATGCTCTTTGGCGTCGTTATCTTCAAGATGAGGGAAATAAGCAGTTTCAAGCAGCTCCTTCTCCGTCTCTCACTCTCTCTCTCTCTCTCTCTCTCTCTCTCTCTCTCTCTCTCTCTCTCAAACACACCCACACTCACACACACACACACACACACACACACACAAACTTGCACGCACGCAAGCACACAAACGCACACACACACACACACACACACACACACACACACACACACTGAAATCACATCCCTCATGAGATCTAACCCTCATGAGATCTAAAACAATCAATCAGAAGAGAAAGTACCAAGCTAAAGATGTGAAATAGTACAGCAGAAATCGTGACTGGCTGATTGCTGCTTTAATAATGGTAAAGCCTGCCACTGTGCAACACACTAGAACCTCCAACATAGAGATTCGGGTGGAGTCTGGTCAGTTCAATAAATTTTATTACGTAGACGGCAATCGTCTTGTAATTCGCTAAAAAGAGAGAGCACGTCTCCACCTAGGCCTATACACTCCATTAAAGTATTACGAGCCTACATAAGCATGCCATATGTGTCAGGAACGGACGTGTCTACCCAGTGGATACAAAAGTGATGTGCAGTGGGGCTATGTCATAGCTGGGAACGAGTGGTTTGGACTTCTTCCCGCCTGTGTGATCGAGAGCTTGTTTTCCCTCGCCTCCAGCCTTTCTTACCACCAGTGACGGATGATATTCTGGCTCAACACCGAGTACTTTAACAACAACTGTGACCTGAGCTCTCACTCAGTAGTTTACGTCCCCCAACTCACTAGGATTCTATTCCATACGCTACCACACTTAAGATCCGGATGAACTTTCCAACATTTGACTTTGCAGCCAATGTATATAGAGATTTTGAAGACATGAATGTTGAAATAATGTATCATCTTCTACAGTATTTGTCCTGTCTTTTTTACTTACTCCTTTGGCTAGTTTTTGAAGTATTAAGCGATTGTGGCTTTAATTTTGGTGGGAATGGCACTTCGCAGGCCCTACTAACTACTTGAGCTGCCGATATAGATCGTGATCATATGTCGGGGGCTGGTGTCTTCGGTCGATGTTGGCTTTTGGAGGGCCCTGGTACTGACAGATGGACGACACGTGCCTGGCAAGTAGTTGGTTTTGGCAAAAAAATGGTTCAAATGGCTCTGAGCACTATGCGACTTAACTTCTGAGGTAATCAGTCGCCTAGAACTTAGCATCTTATGTCATCAGTGCCCTAGACTTAGAACTACTTAAACTCAACTAACCTAAGGACATCACACACATCAATGCCCGAGGCAGGATTCGAACCTGCGACCGTAGCGGTCGGTCGGCTCCAGACTGTAGCGCCTAGAACCGCACGGCCACACCGGCCGGCGGTTTTGGGGACTCCTGCTTCATGGTACAGGCCTCGAGAAGCCACGAGTGGTTAAATCGGTCGGAGGCAAGCTTTTCCGGCTGGACGAAGCGAGTTGCAGGATGAGCAGCGGACGCCGCGTGCAACCTGGTCAGCAAGTTCCAAGCTAACTCTGCAAGCTTAAAAATATTACGGCACCTGGAAGATCACCTGTAAGGATTGCAGGCAATAACATCCCGTCTTGGAAACCTCAAAAGTCACAGCTCCTTCACGCCTGAGTGGAGTAAAGTGTAGTTTTTTGTAATGATGGTAGTAAAGGGTGAAGTAAGCAAAACGGCGAGGGCTAGTAGAAGTCCTTGGGTAACAGAGGAGATATTGAATTTAATTGATGAAAGGAGAAAATATAAAATGCAGTAAATGAAGCATGATAAAAGGAATACAAACGTCTAAAAAATGAGATTGACGGGAAGTGCAAAATGGCTTAGCAGGGATGGCTAGAGGACAAATGTCAGGATATAGAGGCGCATATCACTATGGGTAAGATAGATACTGCCTACAGGAAAATTAAAGACACCTTTGGAGAAAGGAGAACCACTAGCATGAATATCAAGAGCTCAGATGGAAACCCAGTTATAAGCAAAGAAGGGAAAGCTGAAAGGTGGAAGGAGTATATAGAGGGTCTATACAAGGGCAATGTTCTTGAGGACAATATTACAGAAATAGAAGAGCATTTAGATGAAGATCAAATAGAAGATATGATACTGCGTGAAGAGTTTGACAGAGTACTGAAAGACTTAAGTCGAAACAAGGCCCCAGGAGTAGACAACATTCCATTAGAACTACTGACTGCCTTGGGAGAGCCAGGCCCAACAAAAATCTACCATCTAGTGAGCAAGATGTATGAGACAGGCGAAATACCCTCAGACTTCAAGAAGAATATAATAATTCCAATCCCAAAGAAAGTAGGTGTCGACAGATGTGAAAATTACCGAACTATCAGTTTAATAAGCCACGGCTAGAATATACTAACACGAGTTCTTTACAGACGAATGGAAGAACTGGTAGAAGCCGACCTCGGGGAAGATCAGTTAAGATTCCGTAAAAATGTTGGAACACGTGAGGCAATACTGACACTATGACTTATCTTAGAAAATAGATTAAGGAAAGGCAAACCTATGCTTCTAGAATTTGTAGACTTAGAGAAAGCTTTTCACAGTGTTGACTGGAATACTCTCTTGCAAATTCTAAAGGTGGCAGGAGTAAAATACAGGGAGTGAAAGGCTATTTACAATTTGTACAGAAACCAGATGGTAGTTATAAGAGTCGAGAGGCATGAAAGGGAAGCAATGGTTGGGACGGGAGTGAGACAGGGTTGTAGCCTATCCCCGATGTTATCTAATCTGTATATTGAGCAAGCAATAAAGGAAACAAAAGAAAAATTTGGAGTAGGAATTAAAATCGATGGAGAAGAAATAAAAACTTTGAGGTTCGCCGATGACATTGTAATTGTGTCAGAGACAGCAAAGGACCTGGAAGTGCAGCTGAACGGAATGGACAGTGTCTTGAAAGGAGGATATAAGATGAACATCAACAGAAACAAAACGAGAATAATGGAATGTAGTGGAATTAAATCGGATGATGCTGCGGGAATTAGATAAGAAAGTGAGAGGCTTCAATTAGTAAATGAGTTTTGCTATTTTGGGAGCAAAATAACTGATGATGGTCGAAGTAGAGAGGATATCAAATGCTGACTGGCAATGGAAAGAAAAGCGTTTCTGAGGAAGAGAAGTTTGTTAACATCGAGTATAGATTTAAGTGTAAGGAAGTCGTATGGAGTGTAGCCATGTATGGAAGTGAAACGTGTACGATAAATAGTTTAGACAAGTAGCAAATAGAAGCTTTCGAAATGTGGTGCTACAGAAGAATGCTGAAGATTAGATGGGTAGATCACATAACTAATGAGGAGGTATTGAATAGAATTGGAGAGAAGAGAAATTTGTGGCACAATTTGACTAGGAGAAGTGATCGGTTGGTGGGGCATATTTTGAGGCATCAAGGGATCACCAGTTTAGTATTGGAGGGCAGCGTGGAGGGTGAAAATCGTAGAGGGAGACCAAGAGATGAATACACTTAACATATTCAGGAGAATGTAGGTAGCAGTAGGTACTGGGAGATGAAGAAGCTCGCACAGGATGGAGTAGCATGGAGAGCTGCATCAAACCAGCCTCTGGACTGAAGACCACAACGTGGCCAAGCGGTTCTAGGCGCTGAAGTCCGGAACCGCGGGACTGCTACGGTCGCAGGTTCGAATGCTGCCTCGGGCATGGATGTGTGTGATGTCCTTAGGTTAGTTATGTTTAGGTAGTTCTAAGTTCTAGGGGACTGATGACCTAAGATATTAAGTCCCATAGTGCTCAGAGCCATTTTAACCATTTTGAAGACCACAACAACAACTTGTTCTCGTCTGTGTTAATGTGGAATTACAGCTGTCATATTAACGCGCTTCCGAGTGGTTGTGTGGGTGTTCATGGTCACGGTGACTGATAATTGGTTGTTCCAGGCCGTATTGCATGCAAGTGTATGAGCATTCTCTGTTGTAAACGGAATTGATCAAATTTGAATTGCAACGTTGTCTGTGTCTACGACGAGGCTCTCTTTTTATAGATCAGCATGCCCTAGCAGTTGGATTTGCAGGCTCTGATATTTTACCTTGTTAATTTTCAAGTAATTTTAAGGAGTGTTAAGCTTGCAAGTTGTATGTGTAGTCACTTCCGGTATAAGGTAATACTGCCTACATTCTAGACATTCTCGTTTGTAGCGTTATTTGGGCAAACTAGTGTTCCATTCTGATGCGTGTTGGCATGCTGGATCTGGCAGCAAACGACGCTTTCCTGGTCCCAGAGCAGAGAAGTGTTTTCTTTCTGCTGTGGCAACACATCGGCCGTCGCTCGAATTCTAAGTTGCCCGCAGTCAGGCGCTTCCACCGGCCGCCTTGTCCAGCCTCAAGTTAAGTAAATTTGACCGCGTGAGGCGTGCCATGGCGGATTGTAGCCAATTAATTCTGGAACTCTTGTTGTATTCATTATTGTGGATTCAGGAAGCACAAAAGCTTTGAAGTGTATTCTGCAAGCCCGAAGTTCCTTGTCACTATATTTGCTCTCTAACTACTTGTTTAAACCTTGCACCCTATTGCTAGTTCTGGAGCGTATTAAGCCTTAAAACCCTTTACTTATGAGCATTAACCGTTGAGTTTTTCCGCTTTTATCTACAGTCATTAGCTAACTCAATTTATTGTGAAACTTGGCTGCTTCATGCCTGTTGGCTGTCATAGCAGTCTGCTGCAGTTTGCTACCTTTTCTTCGATTTTGGGGGACTGTATATTTATTTAAGCGTCATTGTTAATGTTTCTGCTAGTGTATACCTGTTGGGAGCCACATTGAAATTGTATTTCTCCTCAACTTATCTTGTATTTTGTGGGATTGTGTATTTTACCGCTTAAGCGATTTATTAAGGTTTATAAAATTTTATGGGTTTTCCAACAGCCACAATCAGTGGCATAACTTATTATCCTTTATGTATTTTGATTGGGCTTGTCTATTTGTTTAAAGTTTTATCAATACCTGGATATTGTCCTTAACTTTAGTAGCAGTCATTTGTAATTCAATTTACTGGTAAAACTAAGTTCGTTGAACAACCTTGCCGTCACATCTGGTTGGTGTGACTTCATACCTGTATTTGGGGACTTAAGTGTATTCCTGGTTTTAAGCCCCATACTTAATGGTAGAAACTGTTAAGGCTTTTTATTAATAAATTGATCCTGTTCAAGTTCTTTGAATTATTGCGAGCGTTGTTATTCATTTTAAATTACTGTGAGCGGTGCTATTCGTTTTTAACAAGATTTTTAGTTTGTAATGATAATAAATGTTGTTAAGCAATCAAGTGCGTTTCGTAAAATGACAAGTGACGAAACTATGTGGGTCGACATTCAATGTGTTTTTCCTTAAAATTATCCGAATCCTTGTGAGATATCAACCATCCTCTGCTGGTAACTGATAAGCACAGAAGAATGAGCTCAGAGCAGTGTCAATGTGACTGACTGACTCCGTCCAGAAAGCTCTCAGAAGGCCCAATTCTACCGAACGAACACTGTATCGTACTCAGCCGACTGGCGTCACTGGATGCGGAAACGTAGGAGCATGTGATTAGCACACCACTCTCCGGGCCTTTTTCAGTCAAGTAGTTCCTCAATTAGCCTTACAAGGACTGAGTGCACTCCGCTCTCCAACAGCGTTCGGCAGAGCCGTAAGATCACCCATCCAAGGGCTAGCGAAGCCCGACAGCACTTAACTTTTAGTGATCTGACGGGAACCGCTGTTACCATTGCGGCAAGTCCGTTGGCAGTGTCAGTATACAGTAAACTTAATATTACATTTCCCCACTTATTCTCTGACGCAGTTCCAGTTCACATTAGCCCAAGGCTTACGAGACGTCTGTATGTTCTGAGCCAACAGGTGCTGCTGAAATTATAATGGTTCCAGTAATGAGTTTCAGCACTTAGAATGGAAGTGAAGCATACCAGGCCAACACCTGAATTCCAGCAACGAGACACAAGTGACTCGACCGGCTTACCCACTGGGGCAAAGCGACCAACCAGACGCATTTAGGCTCATTAGGTGACAGGTGAGCTCCACTGCGGACAGCCAATGGTCGTTCTTTCGTTTCTCCGGGGGCAATCAGTTAGCCGAAGCTGGGTCTAGCTACGTGGAGAGCAGCTCGTCTTGGTGCCCTTAACAAGGCGCCGGCACCTCCTATTACGGAAGAAATTACAGGCATTACCCGTTAGCCGCGAGAGTCTCGTCTTCAACTCTAATTGATTGGAATGAGCACAAGAGTGCGCAGCTGTGGTTTCTTCTTCGGCTTTTTCGAAGCTCCCTAACAGTCCACAGCGATTGTCGTCTGCAGTTTAACTAGTGTGTTGCACAATTTCTTTGGTTTTGACGCCCGAACTGACATGGTTCAACTTGTAAAACAGGAAAAGCAATTAAAACAGAAGCCTAGGCCTTTAACAAAGTCAATTACGTTTGATACATACAATCTAAGACAAAAAAAGCGTACCATGGAGTTACGCTGATTGGTCACAAATTGATACTTATACAGGTATCGACTGAAAGTGGAGAATTGCAGACTTTGGCGGCAGTTGGATGAATGTGTGACGCTGCACAGCTATTTCGTCTGGCATCTTGCAAGGACAGTATACAGGGGACCTGTCGATACCAAGGCATAAAGTCTTCCAGAATTTCATTCCTCGTACTCAATTGAACAGTAACTCTGCCTAGCAGACAGGCACATAAACACTATACGCAGAGTTAAAATAACTTACGGGATAGTAGCTGGGTGTGGTCGTCGACAACCGTCAATGCTTCGCCAGGATTACACCCTGCCATTTTCAAGGCAATTCTGCAGCAAGTAAGAGCTTTCTAAGGGAATTTAATACCTAGGTTTTCACAGAAACCCCGTAAAGATAACACACACGCACGCACACACACACACACACACACACACACACACACACACACACACACGCACACATACATACACTCACTGTAAACACTAGCGCCATCATAAGCCAAAGACGGAAGACGTCAGAAGTTATCAATAGTGAAATTATTAATGAGCGGGTGAGGTAGCATAAACTCTGGCTCCCTGCTTTTTGACAAGGAAGAGAGCACGATTATCGTCCCTCACACTCCTGATAGTCTCATCGATATATGACATTCCACAGCTGCAAGGAATACGATAGACACCCGCCTTTCGCAAACCGAGACTATCCTTTACGGAACCTAAAAGGACCCTGATAATATATAATGGTCGGAAAACGCACTACACATCATATTTCCTCAAAATATGGCCAAACCTGTACGAAGTTATCCCTGCGTAAGGCAAAACGGCCGTAAGCTTCGATGCCACCTCGGTATTATCAACACTCGTGTAATTATATCCTCGATACATATCACCAGTATATTTGCAGTCACTTCATTAGTTTCAAAAGCTTCCAAAGGCGTAAGATATACAAAAAAATTTTTACTTATCTTCATTTTCGCTTTGTTGGCTGCAGTGCATCTAGGGGCACAGTATTGAGGCTGCAATTCTGACTTTATGGGTTCCAGTCGACATAATAACTGATGAAGTACTTTCTGTTTCTACGACTTTTTTTTATTTTATCCCACTCTTCTATATCACACTGAATTTACGATTTCTATTTTCATAAAACCAAAATTTAGATTATTATTGCCAAAATTAAATCACGTCCATTTCCATCAGAGGCATGCCCTCAACTAGTCACTCGTTCTGCGCTACTAACACATTCCAAAGAGTTTACAAAACAAAAGAATTTACGAACTTCCTTGCCAAAATATCATTATTTTGCAAATGAATCCAGAAATAAATTTAATAATTAGTGTTAGATTGTGCAATTAATAATATGAATTGTAAGTATGACAGATTACCAAGTTATATCATTATTTTGCAAATGAATCCAGAAATAAATTTAATAATTAGTGTTAGATTGTGCAATTAATAATATGAATTACCAAGTTATGTCATTATTTTGCATATGAATCCAGAAATAAATTTAATAATTAGTGTTAGATTGTGCAATTAATAATATGAATTGTAAGTATGACAGATTACCAAGTTATATCATTATTTTGCAAATGAATCCAGAAATAAATTTAATAATTAGTGTTAGATTGTGCAATTAATAATATGAATTCTAAGTATGACAGATTACCAAGTTATATCATTATTTTGCAAATGAATTCGGAAATAAATTTAATAATTAGTGTTAGATTGTGCAATTAATAATATGAATTGTAAGTATGACAGATATTTCGTAATTTTTAATATTTTTAAAAGAATAAGAATTTTAGCTATACAAAAATAGCTAGTGAATATTGATTGTGACAAATTAATTTCTTTTGCTACATTTCAGCCTGAAATACAACACGTCCTACACAAAATCATATAAAATTCTTTCAGTAAAACAGCTGAGATAGTGTTCACCAATACAGGACTCGAAAATATCCCTCGTATCGGCTATTTCTATAAAAAAAAGTAAATGTCAGAGAAGGGTGTCCCTTTACCCTCACCCATGGTACTGCTGGTCGATAGCGCAACGCACGTCTGATCTGTCTTTCACTATAACCGCTCTGACGAAGGATGACTTCGAAGTGGACTAAGACAGCTAGCTGACTACCTATCAGCATAGGTGGTAACATTGGGAGTGCTGTATGGGAATTCCGCTGTCAAACACAGAGGAGTGAACGGATGGGTAGAAGGAGTACTTTGACGGAATCTATGAAGGTAAATATTGCCTGATGATGGGAAAAATAGAAGAAATTGGAATCGATAAGGAAGACATAGAGATCTATTAATAGAGGCAGAATAAAACAAGCTCTCGAGTACTTGAGATCAAATAAGACAGAAAGAATAAATAACATTCCATCGGAATTTCTAAATCGACAGGCGAAAGTGACAATCAAAAGGTTATTCAAGTTGGCGTGCAGAATCTATCAGATTTCCGGAAAAATATGCTCCACATAATTCTCAAAGAGTCTAATGGCAATAAGTGCGAGAACTACAGCACAATCAGCTTTAAGAGCTCATGTATTCAAGCTGATGACCAGAATAATAAACAGAAGAATGGAAAAGATAATTGTCGATCTATTACATGACGAACAGTTTCGCTTTAGGAAAGTAAAGGAACCAGAGGCAGTTGAAACTTTCCGCTAGATAATGGAAGCAAGAATGAAGAAAAGTCAAAGAACGTGCAAAGCTTATGTCGACCTATAACAAGCGTTCGAGAACGCAAAATGGTGCAAAATGTTCGAAATTCTCAGAAAGATCCAAGTAAACTGTAGAGAAATACCGGCAATGTACAGTATGTACGAGAAGGAAAAGGGTACAACAGGACTTGGAACACCAAGAATGAAGTGCTCGGAGTAAAAACTGTGTCAGGGGATGGCAGGCGGACTGCAATCTTTCGCCCCTACTGTTCAATCTACATTTCGAAGAAGCAATGATGGAAATAAGGGAGAGGATCAAGATTGACATTAAAATGTAGAATGAAAGGATATCAATGATAAGAACAACTGATGACATTGCTATCCATAGCGAAGGCGAATAGGAATTTTACGACCTGTTGAATGGGACAAACAGTGTAATGAGCACAGAATAAAGACTAAAAGTAAATCGGGACAAATGAAAATAGTAAGAAGTAGCTAAAACGAGAATAGCGAGAAACTTAGCATCAAAATTAATGATCACAACATAAACGAAGTTTACGCTTCTGCTATTTAGAAACAAATTAACCCAGTAGGGACGACGCAAGGTAGACGTAAAAACAGACCTAATACAAAAGTGTACTGGTATGGAGCAATAGGCCTTAGTTTAAAAAGAAGTCTCTGAGAATGTACGTTTGGATCACAGCGTTGTATGGTAGTGAATCATGGACAGTGGGAAAACTGCAACAGATGAGAATAGGAGCGTTTGAGATCTAGTTCTATAGACAAATGTTGAAAATTAGGTGGAGGGGTGAGATTATTAATGAAAAGGTTCTCTGCAGAATCGACAACGAAAGAAACATATTGAAAACAGTAAAAAGAAGCACAGGATGACAGGAGATCTGTTAAGACTTCAACGAATGAATTCTATTGTAGAAGAGGGAGCTAGAGAGGGTAAAAACTGTAGAGGAATACATCCAACAAATAAAGATAAATTAAATAAATGTCGTTTGGCACAACGGCCTGGTGCAAGTCTTTCAATTGGACCCCATTTGGTCTACTTGCACGTCTAACAAATAACTGAGGATGTATGGTACAAGGAACACTCTGAGATGAGGAAACTTCAGGAGAGGGTCACATTAAACCAGTCAGTAGACTGATGAGAGGGAAATGAATATCTCCTGAACTGCGTGTCATGTAATGATATACTGTGTACAGATCGGTGCGGCAGTGACTGTAGCAGGATCCACGTCCAGTCAAGAAAACAGTGGGAACATTTACAGGCTCCGTTCCAATGCCGTCTGATGTGGCTTTAAGTGCACATCTAGCCGCAATACGAGTATATTGCACAAATCAGAAGGCAGCTCGTCAAGGTGATGTTAGACGCTAGCCATCGTGGTCGTTAGCGGATGTTATTCGAGCTGGCTTGAGGACAATTTCTCAATACCAATACACAATCTAAGTTATCAAATGGTTCAAAGGGCTCTGAGCACTATGGGACTTAACATCTGTGGTCATCAGTCCCCTGGAACTTAGAACTACTTAAACCTAACTAACCTAAGGACATCACAGACATCCACGCCCGAGACAGGATTCGAACCTGCGACCGTAGTAGTCGCGCGGTTTCGGACTGAGCGCCTCAACCGCTAGACCACCGCGGCCGGCTCGAAATTATCACTGGTGTTTGGTTTGTTATGTCCAGTTCTATTGTCTGTTTCCCCTTGACGACGTTGTTGGTTGGACTGTGTTTCAACGACTTATTGCTGTCATTTGCTTAAGGATTTTGCTTCTGGTCTTTGGCGTGGTCTAGACTGTACTCTGCCTCTTAGAATAAGATAAAATAAAACCAGCGGAAATAGCTTTCTAGTATGCCTGTAAAATACCCATATTACGTGATGATAGTTAAGTATAGAACATGTTAATTTTACACAGAACGTAAAGAACAATTTTTACTACACTCCTGGAAATTGAAATAAGAACACCGTGAATTCATTGTCCCAGGAAGGGGAAACTTTATTGACACATTCCTGGGGTCAGATACATCACATGAGCACACTGACAGAACCACAGGCACATAGACACAGGCAACAGAGCATGCACAATGTCGGCACTAGTACAGTGTATATCCACCTTTCGCAGCAATGCAGGCTGCTATTCTCCCATGGAGACGATCGTAGAGATGCTGGATGTAGTCCTGTGGAACGGCTTGCCATGCCATTTCCACCTGGCGCCTCAGTTGGACCAGCGTTCGTGCTGGACGTGCAGACCGCGTGAGACGACGCTTCATCCAGTCCCAAACATGCTCAATGGGGGACAGATCCGGAGATCTTGCTGGCCAGGGTAGTTGACTTACACCTTCTAGAGCACGTTGGGTGGCACGGGATACATGCGGACGTGCATTGTCCTGTTGGAACAGCAAGTTCCCTTGCCGGTCTAGGAATGGTAGAACGATGGGTTCGATGACGGTTTGGATGTACCGTGCACTATTCAGTGTCCCCTCGACGATCACCAGTGGTGTACGGCCAGTGTAGGAGATCGCTCCCCACACCATGATGCCGGGTATTGGCCCTGTGTGCCTCGGTCGTATGCAGTCCTGATTGTGGCGCTCACCTGCACGGCGCCAAACGCGCATACGACCATCATTGGCACCAAGGCAGAAGCGACTCTCATCGCTGAAGACGACACGTCTCCATTCGTCCCTCTATTCACGCCTGTCGCGACACCACTGGAGGCGGGCTGCACGATGTTGGGGCGTGAGCGGAAGACGGCCTAACGGTGTGCGGGACCGTAGCCCAGCTTCATGGAGACGGTTGCGAATGGTCCTCGCCGATACCCCAGGAGCAACAGTGTCCCTAATTTGCTGGGAAGTGGCGGTGCGGTCCCCTACGGCACTGCGCAGGATCCTACGGTCTTGGCGTGCATCCGTGCGTCGCTGCGGTCCGGTCCCAGGTCGACGGGCACGTGCACCTTCCGCCGACCACTGGCGACAACATCGATGTACTGTGGAGACCTCACGCCCCACGTGTTGAGCAATTCGGCGGTACGTCCACCCGGCCTCCCGCATGCCCACTATACGCCCTCGCTTAAAGTCCGTCAACTGCACATACGGTTCACGTCCACGCTGTCGCGGCATGCTACCAGTGTTAAAGACTGCGATGGAGCTCCGTATGCCACGGCAAACTGGCTGACACTGACGGCGGCGGTGCACAAATGCTGCGCAGCTAGCGCCATTCGACGGCCAACACCGCGGTTCCTGGTGTGTCCGCTGTGCCGTTCGTGTGATCATTGCCTCTCGCAGTGTCCGGAGCAAGTATGGTGGGTCTGACACACCGGTGTCAATGTGTTCTTTTTTCCATTTCCAGGAGTGTATATTACAATGTATATTTTATTAGGAGTTGTTAAATTTTATAAATTCTTCTTTACAACTGGTACCGCTGAAAAAAAATTATGTTCTCTAAATTTGTGTTTCTTAAAACGAATTTAGCTATAAAATTTTTCAGACTTTACTTTGTACTATTGTTATTTTTTAAACCAATTTGGTCAAGTCAGATTGTTAACATGTAGCAGCATACGATTGTCTAGCAACTTCTGTTTACTATTCTATATAAAATAATTTTTGCTGATCTTTAAATATGTAACGTAAAAAAGAACAGCACGCTCCACTTCAAAAATCTACGGTCCCTCGATTCACCCAAATCGTGGAAAGGTGGAAGTAAGTAATATGTATTGTTTTGTCCTTGAGAGCCTGGTCAGGCTGAGGAAAGATGGAGTGTGAGCGACTGGAGTTGGATTATTTGTGACTGTGCGATTGGTCCTCACTTTCTTGTAGAATTCTTAACGCGTAAAAAGATACGCAACAACTACTTACTGAAGAGCTGCTGGCTCTCCTGGATTAAGGACCACTTGAAATACGTAGATATTTGTGCTACCAGCACGATGATTGCCCGCCTGACTACTCGCTTGTGGCTAAGACAGCGTTCACCCAGCTCTTTCCTTGTCACTGGATAGGACGTGATGACGTTATCGGTCGGCCTGCATTTCTCCTGATTTTAAGCCTCTGCACTGTTTCGTAAGTGATAAAGCGAAAGACAAAGTCCATGCACAAGCTCCAACGACCCGAGAGGAATTAACACAACGCATTGTTGCAATAAGTCAAATGATATCGCAGAAATCTCCTCTGTCGGGCCTGAAGCAGTTGCACAAGCAACCGCAAACGTGTATTGCAGTAGACCGTGGACATCTCGAACACTTGTTGACATGAATGGAATTATATAGAAGTGTTTGTGAGCACATGTGTTTTGATTTCCTTTATGGCTGTTGGTCGCACAATTTTGCAATATAAGTTTCTATATTGACCTCAGAATCATGTCTCGGATATATTATTTAACAGTCTTTGTAATTAAGTTCTCTGTTCTAAAAATCCATTCCATTTTCGTTGTGCACATTTCTGTCATGGTTCTAGTAGAAACAAGATCAGAACTATTACAGTAGTTAACTGCTGAATTGTCCTCAGATGTCACGTCCTGTACCTTCTGGTTGGTGTGTCGGTCCACCTCGTGTAGCCAAGTGTGATTACTACGGTACGAGAGTTAACCTTCACTTTTCCACTATCCTAAGTACACTCTCTTAGCTTTTGTAAGCGCACTCTCTTAGCTTCATCACGATGCAGTGCCACGCCACCATAATGGCACAGCACCGTAGTACAAATTCAGCACAAGACAGCAATCAGTTTAATGTTCAATACAGGTTAAATCTAATTTTAGATTATGGCGTTTCCTCCGAAAGTACTATTCGGATTTTCAAGAGTGAAACGTTGTTGAATCTTCTTTCTTAAAACCAACAATAAAATAAGTATTCTGTAGGTTTGTTTGAAAAAGCGAAATTGATAAAGAGATCTCTTTAGTGAACAAAGCTACAGAAATAGGTTTAAAGTGGTTTACAGTAATGACTTTCTGACTGTTCTTTTGAGTGGAAAAAGAATTAGGAGATGTTAAACGATTCAGGAAGTATCTGAAGAGAACTGCTCAGCTAAATCACCATGTATACTCGTATTACAGCATAAATTGTCTTACTTGCATAACCTATTCTTCTCCCTGTAACGCTTTCTCCCTGTTTTAAAAGGCCCCAGTGGTCAGCATATGGTATCCGTGATACTCCAACAGTACGTAGGGGCCCGTTAATAATACATAAATGTATGAGCCAAAATGCAACGCCTCTGTGTCATAAGAGAACAGCAAAGCCCACTCCTTATAAAGTGGCTCACAATGTAATCCGGGACACTAAAGCTCGGCCTTACGGTCGGCAGTTACATGCCGCCAACGTTCCAACACTCATCTCCCAGCACTCCGAAGCTGAAATACCCTTGAGGATAAGTGTTGCCACTGCATCGCCACAGTTTAGTGATCATGGTTGCGGAACGGATATAAACGTCCAATCAGCAACATTAATCAACGCGTGGTATGTAGCGACTACGTGGAAAGCTATCTCTGTAATTAACAATTCCGAATCGAAATGCAGACAATGCCGGCTGGTAACAACTTGTGTTCAAGAGAGTTTCATTACCTTCTGTCGCTCTGTCGTTTACAGGTTACATTTTCCCATCAGCACGAACAGCTTTACACACGTTCGCAGTTATATTCCCCGTATTGCCAAGCGACGAAAAGCGAAAATAGCTTCGCTGTCGACATCCGTCAGAAACGAAACATTGTTATTGCTTCTTTGTGTTACTGGCAGATGATAATTCCTAAATAGCTGATACTGAGAAACACATTTTAGAATATAGTTTCTAAATTACGAGCAACTATGCCAATTTCTTAAGTTAGAATTAATAGTCGAAGTACCAATGTTGCGACAGAAGAAAATAAAATGAACGACATCTGACATCAAAACTGAAAGAAATAACGTATAAAATACTGCTACATTTATTTTCATTTAGGCGTCTTAGATACAGAAGGCAAAAAATTCAGCACAGAAATCAGGAAGATAATTACAACTGCTGAAAGTGGTTTTAGTAAACAAAAGAGAACTACTAGTGATCAAGTCAGTGGTTTAGTACAAAAGAGAAAACAATTTGTCGAGAACTTCATATGGAATATCTTCCTCCTATATGGATATGAAAGCTGGATGCTGTAGAGGACAGACAGGAAATGTGTCTTCGGAGAATATTAACGAAATAGGGCTGCACTGAAAGAGAAACCACTGAAGATTTTTTGAAAGACCTCAACGAACAGAGAAACTCCACAGTAACCATCCAAAAGCGAAAAAAACCTTTTGGCCAGTTATTTAGACACAATAAACTCGTAAAAGGATATTGGAAGGAAATATTTTGGGCGGAAAGCTAAAGTGAGGGCAAGAGAGAAAACAGTCGAAAACTCCGTGGAAGTAACAAAGCGCGACAATCACCAGGAAATAAAGAGGAAATTACAGGAGGACATCATGCACAATATCTGCGGAAAAATAATAAGTAAAATAATTCCATGACTGCTTCCTTTCTAACCTGTGGCGGAGAAGTATAAAACTGTAATGGTCACTTTTCCTTTATAAACTTAAAACTACACAGTAACGAGGAAACAAGACGCAATTGACAATGGTTGCAACAGATCATCATAATAATATTTATATGATGTGGGAAGCTGTCTGCTAATTTACAAAGCAGAGATTGGACTGTTTTGCGTCAGTTATCAGCCAACACTTTTGTTTTTTGAACAACAAACTGCTGCGACTATGTTGCAGCAGACAAGCATGTAATGACGAATGCGTTGTTGGGAAAACACTGCTTACTAGTGTTGACATACCGCAGTTTTAGTCGATATTTATAGCTCTGAGTTAGCCTGCCTCCTCTAGCAGGAAATCTACCACACTAAAAATTAATATATGCTGTTTCCTGAAACAATAATTAGATACATTAAGCATCTGTAATTAAGTTACGAGATGTTACAAGAACTGAAGCAACAGAAGTTCGAGCTCACAAAAATTAAACACAGTCAGCAAATCAAACGCTCAAATTCATGTTTCTATTTTATTATATGACATAAGTAAAGAGAAGTAGTTGTAAGAAAGTGAACTGAATAAAATTTAACAAAGTGGTTCGTAAATTTACCACTACTTCTTTCAGGTAATCAGTATAAACATACACATATTTGATTTTACTCTGGCTGCATTACAGCTTGTTAATCATTGTCTCTCAAATTTAGTACACAGTTTTATTGTGATTTTTTTTATTAATTTCAGCAATTTATTTATTTTACCCTTGGATTGTCTTCGATATAATGAAAGTTATAATTTTTTAATAGATGAGAAAAAAAGTAAGCAGAAGGAGGTTCCTGCAGTACGTAATTGACTTAGTTTCAAAACACAAAACAGTTTCTTTAAAATGTCCTTAAGTCCTCAAGTGTTTTGTGACCTATGTAGTATCTACACAGATATTTGAACTGTTTGGAAGTATTAATCCAACAGTTTAAAACAGCGCAATTAATGGCGCAGACATTCTAGACGGATGAGTGCTGTACAAAGAATGAACTAATATCAACATACATGGTAAATGAGTAATAACACCAATAGTACTGAATATCAGAAAACGCCAATAAAGAGACTCATTTCTAGTAAATATTCATGCTGATAAGTGATAACTGCTGAAATGTCCAAGAATCAATACTGCTTTAAATAGTTTGGGAAGAACTAAGTTAACTTATTCAGGCTGAACCACTAAATAAGGACAAGCATGATAGCACATCATAGGTCATTAGAATGTTTTGTAAATCTTAGATGCCTCTATGTGTTCTTTTCACTGTATGTAGTTGAAATGCAATACTTCATGCATATCTGTTGAGTGAGAGTTATCGATTACAGGTTTATCCCATCTCATAACCATAATACTTTAAATTAAACTGATATCCTTACAAGATTACTTTCATACTTTAGGCTGTGACATACGTAAATTAGAAATGCTGGTACAGGGGATGTTTTCCTTTCCCCATACGCTAATCTGCTGGAGTCACTAAAAGCAGTGACGACACCACTTCCACGTAAGGTACTGTCACAGGACCAGATGGAGTGGTAAGGTAATTCTTGAAATGTACCACTCCAACCCCTCTGTTGTTTAAAGTAAATTGTTGTTGGGATGTTTAAAGAGGACTGTTTAAAGTAAATGTTACTATCGATAATAAATAACTAAAATAGCTGCAGTAAGTAGTCAATTATATATTTTCAAGATAGTAGCCCTGTAATTATGTTTAGTTTCGACTATCAATATGTCCACAAAGCCAGTTGCAGATGAGCTACTGATAAGCTACAGCATGACAATACAGCATGTTACATATATCACGTATCCTTCATGAATAAAATGTTAGACATTGAATATCTGGTTAACTCATTAATTTTACAGGAACAAATCGTCGAAAAATACATATCATTGACAGATTCATGGCACAGTGGACTAGAATGACAGAATTGCCTTAAATCAGTGGAAACATCAGTGTTACATTCAATACAAAACAACTCAGGAATTGCCTCGAATGATATGTGGCTGGAAGCTTTAGAGAAACTGATAGATTTTGAGTTTTCAGTCAAAGCAGATCACACTTCAAAAATAGAGCCAGAGTTAGACTTATCAGGCACAATATACATGTCTATTATTGAGATACATCCACCAAAAGTCATGAACAGTAATAAAGATAAAAATATTAATTCACTACTTAGCAAAGAAGAGGGATGTAAATATTATTATTTGCTTATAGAGACCAGCACTGGAACACATAGAAAATATCTTGGTACCAAGCCTAATTCCATCTTAGGAAGCTTATGATCAACTTAAAAATAATACTGGCAGAATCCTCAACTTGGGAAACAAAGTTCGCTAAATGATTATTTTCACAGAGTCACCAAGCATAAAATTAGTGTATTTTAACTGGTAAGAAAATAACCCTTTCACACGTCTAGTCAAAGTGCGCCACATTAGAAACATAATGGTCAAACCTGGGGTCATTACTATTTACATGTGATGAGGACGACTTTTTATTTTCAGATTAGAACAAATGTTGAACACCATTAAAGTTCTATTAACGCTATCATCAGTTGTGGTATGTGATACTAAGCTACAACTGAAAGGAGAAGACTGAGACCCATGGTGAACATAATTCTAATAATGATTAAGATCAGGTTAAACCGCCTACTTAAGGAGAGAAAACCATGTCTAAAAACAAAATGAATTACTTCCCCAATCCATAACAATTTAGATAGTTGTTAGAAAAGATGGATACCAAAGTGACAATAATTTTAGTCCTATATAATAGTGCAGCTGAATCGCTAACTGTAAGGGTTTTGTTTCTGTTGAAAAAGTTGCAAGAATGGTGCATTGTACAGAAAGGAAGTTGATCAAGGTGAATCACAAAGAAGTTGAGAGACTACAGAAACATATTCAGAAACAAAGTCAATGAAACCTCTAATTTATAATGACATGAAAGTTCATTTACTTACAGAGCTGTAATGTGAGATTGCATATATAATTCTCAATAGAAAAATACTTCGCTGTTAGCAGTTAACTGTAAATTCCACTTCATTTCTATGTCATGAGTCGATAGCAGGGGCTAAAAATCCTACATTTGTTCCATATGATACTCAGTCTTTCAGGATACTATTCATATCCGTTTGATACTCAGTCTTTCTGGATGTTGTTCATATCTGTTTACAATTCTTTCCATAAATAATAATGAATAAACCTGTGAACACTTTCGAAAGAAAACGAGAATTAAGAAAGTGTGATTCTTAGTTGTATTTGGGTACAGTGCTTCATCCTTGACGAGATACCATCAAATTTTAAAAAAAATAGTTCACATGATAAAAAAATTTCTCCTCCAACAGAATTAATACCAACAAATGCTGCCTCTTGTCTTGTCTTGATAATAACCGAATTTCGAAGATAAAGACAGTACGCAAGTTTCTTGAGGTATCCTATCCAAGCTGGAGCCTGTGCCTGATCAATAGACTCAGTAGTGCTCCTTAATAGCTGATGTAACCCGATGGCTTAGTTTGAATAATTCTTTTGTTTATCGGATGTGGCGACAGGCTTATAGAGACCGATACTCCATCCCGAAAACCAAGGCAGAGCCGACCATGTGTGACTTCAGAAAGGAGGACCGTGTTGAGTGGAGTCATCAGTATTCATGAAATTGTACAGGTGAATCGTGAATCAGCAAGGTTTAACTTTTGTTAGGGATCGTGACGAGATCTTGAGACCTCATTTGCGGTTGTTGCTTGGTGTTGTGGACCCAGACTCCGTACTGATGAACTATAATGCTCTACCTCATAGAGCACGGACAGTTGATGCTTTTTTTGGAAACGGATGATATTGCACTCATGATGTTACCTACTCGCTTTCCCGATTTTAATCCCGTTGAGCATGTCTGAGATACACTAGGGAGACGGGTTGCATCACATCAGCATCCAACAACCACTCTCCAAGACTTGTGAGCAGCTCTGCAGGAAAACCGGGCGTTACTGCCTCATATGAGACAGATGACATCACTCACAGCTTGCTCCATTGTTGTCAGGCCTGTACTGCTGCCAGAGATGGTGACGCCCCATACTGAGCATATTAACCTGTCGTTGGAATGTGCGTGCAAATCCACTAAGTTATGAACGACGAAGAACACTTTTGTGTACCGTTATGCATGTTGTGGGTGTTTACGTTCTGAATTCTTTGCATTGTTTCTACTTTACCATCACCTGTTTGTACTATTTTGTGGCAAAATAAAGGCAACCTTGCAAAATATTCCTTTGTTGCTTTAATTTTGGACACGAGTGTATGTGGAAGCAAGTGAAATTAATTAGACGCTGTGTGGAGTACATCATTTGAAAATTTTCCATAAAACTGAATTTCAGCAATACAATGGACATCCGCCGAAGGAACTACCGTCTACAAACATGAACTCGCAGCTATTCCATGTTCCACCAGTTAGGATTTTTATATGAGCACTGCTTTGAAGCCATGGTAGGTGGCTGCGATTGGTACACCTTTCTTTGCAGACATACTGACAAGTACGGGTTCATATACCAACAAATCTTGCAGCTACATTCACGGTGTGGACACTAGCACGCCCAAAAGTGACAACTTCTTTCTGTCATGTCTCCAAATCCCGACCCATCTTGACACACTGATTTCATTCAACCTACAATACCCCAACTCCCGTTATACTGTTCTGTAACCGGTAACCATGTATAATGCCCCCACTCCCATACTACACCTTGTTTGTTATGACATGTGTTCCTAAGGAACCCTACAAAAAGGAGTAAGGGATCTGGTCCGAGGTAAAATTATCCAGTAATAACAGTGGGTGTTGTACCGATTTCTCATTAACCCACTTTTCTACTAATGATGATAACGTCTCAGTTAAGTGAAATAATGTTCAATGAGCGATTTGAAATTTCAGTAGTTGGTTGTTCTGATTTCCTGTTCGTTCATATACACAGTTAACTGAAACGAACTTACGGTCGCCAGCTCACTGCACGAGCAAGTCTAGTACACCGAAATGTTGAAATAATGACAATAGCACACTAACTCAGCTCGTTTTGTTACTTGCATTCGACACTACTCATCTTCTCACAATACATTGACACAGCTATGAAATGGAAATGCTACAGCGAAAGGAAGGTATCTTTTCTGGCCGTTAAAAAGAATAGCTGCCCAAGCCGCTGAAACTGCCCGTTAAATTCTCTTTAGCAAAAGGGTCGCGTCCAGCACAATAGAACGAGGTTACTTGCTTTAGTGCTTAATGCTGTCTGCCTTCACTATGCCTGTATGGGAATATGTTTGCATTTGATTTTATATACTTGCTTGGAAAAAGGAGCAAATATTGAATATATTTTCTGGTGTAGTGATTTTAGCATATAATTGTAGCGTAGTGCTCACTGCAATAGTTAAGATGTTAATTTCGTTAATCAGTAACAAAAAATGTAACACTGAAAATTGACATTCAAGTTTTGACAGTTCAAACGTAATACCCTTAAACCTGAAAGCGATCACTGGAGATATGATACTACTGACGTTTCTTAAAATCATTTAATCTATGCATAGCCATATACTTTTGTAAAATACTTTTTGTATAGTCTTTCCAAGAAATTAAATGTATTACTTTTTGGTTTCAGAAAACATAGATCACACTGTCATTATTATTTAACTGTTGTTCAGTCGTGAGCAATTAACATAAAGTATTGTCAAAGTTTCGACTGATCACAAGAAAATGGTTTTAGATTATTATTCACTCAGCTAAATAAGTTTTTGGCTCTTAACACAACTCTGAATTTCAGTTCAGGGAAGGAAGGATCCTATCATGGAAAATGTTGTGGTTGAAACGTGGCAGTTACTATCATAAAGAATGACTATAATTTGAACACTTTCAGGTCTAAACGCTGCAATGTGTGTACGAACTCGTACTGGTTAGACCTTACTTTGTGCTGAATCTGCTTAGTTGGTTCGGTGGATAACATTATGGAGCAATAAATGGTGCAGGTTCTTCATGGCGTCGATTGACAATATGCAGCATTGTGCCCACACTACGTATGGTTGCCAGTTAAGCCCTTGAAGTTTTGTACTGTCCAGACATAATCTTCTCATTGTAGGATAACGACGAACATCTCAGTACCATCATAAGCGCACACAAATCGCAGCACACCTTGACCCTAACACATTTTACGACTGAACTAGAAGCAGTCTAAGTGGGTGCCTCTCCAACAAATATTTCGCCCACAAGCGCGTCCAAAGACATTAATGAAGCCTACTGATCGGTACTCTTACAGATTATGTCACATCCTAGACTATTCCAGCGTGTCTAATCACAAAACTTTAAATATTTGTCGTTAATGTATTGACATATATCTCACTGAATTAGAAAACATTAATAAAAATAGTCGCAGCATATACTTTCCGGAAGAAATACACACAATCCTAACCATATTTTAAAGCGAAAAGTCGATAGTCCATTGTGTTGCGGTGTAACGAACCGGATACGATATACTACACACTATTTCGTTACCAAGATTTGTTTCAGCAATCATAGATAACACGAAAGATTGATACCAGTTCTATTTCTTCTACACCACTGTAAAGCGACCAGTTTGGTCATTTAAGGAGGGGGACTAACATTTATATGCTGAGTCTATGTGCTGTGCTTAACAGAAGGGCTACAGCAACTCTGAATAACTTTGTTTAAATTTTTTGACATCAAGTGACTTATGTGATGGTTCAGTTTCCTCACATTTACATGAGCTAGCTAACTGATCTGGAGATGACATCATTCACCACTTTTGATGATATCATCAAGAGATGAACGTGAGACTTTTGAAAAACTAATAGGAAATTTTAAAAAATAAATTAAGAATGGTGGTAAGTAATAAACTTAAATGCAAACACACACACACAGACACACACACACACACACACACACACATACACTAAAAGATTGTGGAAATTGTGAAAAACTGTGTAAAAACTGACACATAAGTGTTGTCAAATGTGTTTTAATTAATGATTGCAAAAAATCGTTTGTAGGCTGGCTCGCCAGTCACATCTGTAAATTTAATTCCAGGGTCATTCACTTAACAATACTAAAATGCTTATTTAATGTACTCTTCGCCGTTAGTTAAAATCCTACATTTGTTTATCCAATGTAATTAGCAAATTGTTAATATGTAGATGTCAAATATTTCCTTTAAATAATATCCTGGAAAACTTAAACAAATACAAAATAAAATCAACTTCAGCTTTTATGCTCCTGATGCTCGTCTTTGTTCACAGATCGCTTCACTGATAAGACATTCATAGTTAGATATGCATACCATGCTTGGTTTAAGTCACAACAGAGCCTGAAATTAATTGTTTTCTACATCTATGCTCCTTATCAAGTGTCACAATGTACATTACTAGTCTAAAATGTCTTGAAGAATACGTCAGCAACACAAAGAAACGCCACTCAAAGCAGGCAAGCACAAAAAGAAATAAGTAGTCTGAGTTACTGGTTTAATGTAACTGATCTGGCCTACTGTTGGTGTAAGCTGCACTACACCCTCAAATTTAAATCTCTATAAATCTAAGTTGTTCTCAGGCGTCATTTTATGGTAGATAAAGATAATGCACCTGTTATACACTAGAAACATATAATCAATGATACTGATTTTAAATTATATATTTATATGTATATTATATATTACATTAACACGACGTCCTGTGACTGCACCAAAAACATTATCCAACATGGTGGCGTTGCTGTCAGGGTTCCTCCGAGCCATTATCCGTAGGTAGCGGTCATGCACTGCAGTAGTAGCCCTTGGGTGGGCCGAGCGAGGCATGTCATCGACAGTTCCTGTTTCTCTGCATCTCCCCCAAGTCCGAACAACACCGCTTTGTTTCACCCCGAGGCGCCTGGACACTTCCCTTGTTAAGAGCCCTTCCTGGCACAACGTCACAATGCTGACGCGATCGAACTGCGGTATTCACCGTACAGACAACATGAGCCGTGCACCTCCTTCCTGGTGGAGTGACTGGAACTGATCGGATGTCGAAACCCTCCATCTAATGGGCGCTCATCATGCATGGTTGTTTACTTCTTTGGGCGGGTTTAGTGACATCGGTGAACAGTCAAAGGGACTGTGTCTGTGACAGAATATCCACATGCAAAGTCTATCTTTAGGAGTTCTGGGAACCGAGGTGATGCATAATTTTTTTGATGTGTGTATATTTCCACACATACCACATCTGCTGGACTGCCTCGTCATTAATTTTCATTGCAGATGTGTGTACACATCATAGTTGCGTACAATATTTTTCCATGTCCACCACACTCTGCTGGTGATAGATACTCTCTCGATGCCGACATGCAGTCCAAAATGTTTGTTGAGCTGCTCCTTCGACTGTATCGTTGATAACTTTGCTAATTTCGGTGTACTTTAAGCTCTATGTTACATCTGCCGAAGTGCTCTGGATGAATTTAATGCTCTCAGTAATCGACCTGTGTGTGTTTTAATCAATTATACAGACAATTTAGGTGTGTAAATATTTCATTTGAAGTTCTATTGTCCTTTCAAAGTGTGGCACATACATCGAAATTCTAGCACATTTTGGACGTGAGAGTAGCACTGGTAATTCTTGCTGCATTTTAAGCTATGAGTTAGATCTGCATTAGTACTCATGTGTGTTTCTGCACCCAACTTTTACGTATTGAGATGAATTTAGTCCGTAGTACAATGATGGAATTATCGTCATCTACAAAGCTGTAGTTTATTTAAGTGATGTCAAAAAACGAGCTGCGTGTATTTTGAAAATTTCCAGAGATGATTAAGATGTCAGAATATTTAATCTTGAAACTCACTGCTTTTGCAATGTGTGCTAAATCTTATGTGTTTTGAGAAAAACTAAAATTTTATTTTTCTTGACTTTTCGAACAGAAGTGTAATTATACTTGTACTTTCTGATTAGCGTGCAAGCTACATGTGCTTTAATAAGTAATATGTAGGATTTAGATATTTAAATACTTAATTTGAGGATACACTTTGTCTGCAAACTATGAGAAATCTTACATGTTTTCAGAAAGAAGACCGTTTTATTTTGCTCGAATTTTTGTAGAGCTCTGTTATAATACCTGCACGTTTTGATGAAAAGTATATGTGTGTGTGTTTTCGTATTTGAATTAACTGCTGAGGGCTATCTTCTACAATTTTTAATTTTACGCTTATTTCTCAAGTTTACTATGTTGATACCTCGTTTATCTCATCTAAATTGAGAACTTCAAGATCAGTGAGCTAGGTCATGTAATATCACAAATGTGAAAAAAACTGATCCAGAATTGCCCTAGCCCTACTGCTGAACTTGTTTTACGCTTTTTCCTACCTCAAATACACCTGTCTTATTTGGAGACTTATTTATTTATTCTCGAGTACAAACGTAAAAATATATTTGCTATGAAATAGGGAAATATATAACTTCGACAGTGAAAGTATATGTGGTGAACTTGTATCTTCCAAAACTTCTGAAACGTCCAAAGCACTCGGGGTGGCATGATTTATAGCACACTCCATGCTGTAGCAACTGAAGCGTTTTGCTTGTAGTTTTCTCCTGACACAGTAAATGACTTCAACATTAAATCTGCAATCCTTGGCTATTCCCACTCGCGATCGTAATTTATTTCAAATCAACTGACTTGCACTGTGTCCATTCGAAGGAGTTAAGATGTTCTCAGTTTTAAACTCGTTTTCCTTGCAGATACAGAGAACGTCTTTTACGATCGTATCAAGCTCTCCTTTGGACATCAGCCGTTGTAGCTGCAAGGGGTTGGGGTGGGATGCATATAGCCATGCTAGGGTTGGTGAGCCCTGTTCTGTTCCACTTTAAGCCTCTCCTTATCAGCAGCGGTTTGTCCCAGTACAAAAGGTAGCGCTATTTCAGCAGGATAATAAAGTCTATATGTTGGGGTAGGCTTGAGGACGGCTGTAATCAGCCTTCCTGTTTCACTGATCAGTGTATCTATCTCTCTGGTACGCGATGATCTGTACCAGACCAGAGGGCGCATAGATGCAGCAGGAAAACTACGTGACATTGCTGATGTTCAGATTCTTGGAGTAAGCAAGTCGCATTTTAACCCTGCCAGTTTTCGAATTATATCATCTCTTTTAGAGATTTACATTTTGTTGATCTTACAATGGCTTATGCATATAGTAACTCCATCAAACGTTGGTGTGGAAGCTGAAGAGGTGGAAGGAGACGACGTATAAATTTTGTTTATGGATTAGATTATTCTCCAAAGTTGTCGATAATCGTCTTTGGCTGTTACGGCTACGTCCTATCACTTTTTAATTTGTGAGGTGTGTTGGATGGCTGAGCTGCAAGCGCAGATCAAGGCTGTTGTTACTGGGATTTTCATATGAATAACAAAACCATCTGTAATCGAAGAACATCAGGCTTGTGAAAAACCTCCAAAGGCAGTAAATAATTTTACGTAACTTATTCTGAAACCCTTACCTGTTGGAGGTTTGTGCCGAAACTGTAAAACGCATCGTAATTTTTTTAAACTCGTAGATCAGCTAGGATACTACATTTCCCAGAACTAGCAGCTACGATTAATTATACAAATGGTTCGAGCATGTTTCTGTTTTCTTAGAAATACTTTTCTTTCCGTTCCCAGAAGCGTATGTCGGAGTGTTAGAGACTCCGCACATTGCATTGCTCAGTGCATTTCAGACAAGCAGGAGTGGGCCAGTTGATTATCACATTGGAAATATTTGGGATGGGATTAATAGTTCTGGTATTTGTCTTACAGCGAAGGGCAGCCTCGTGCAAGCCTTGCTAAAAACTGGAAGGCTGGGATTTTATTATTTCTGGGAACATACATACCAGGCTACAGTAAGACGGCCAAGTGCGTATTTATGCAACGGCTTTTGTGCTTTAAAGTGGTGGGTAGTTTTGATGGCTTGCTGCACATGTACAGCGTATTTTTCGCGGTGTGACTGAGTCACTTCATTTCAAAATTAATTCGTCTCATTATTCCTAATAACTTAACCGTGAGCACTAGTTAAAATACTACTGTAATTGTAATACCTCTAGCCTACGAATTAAACGAATTCTTAGTTTGAATGTGTCTAGGTTGAGTGTATTGCTCCATTTCTTTGCACAGTGCACTTATTTCAAGACACAACATTAAACCTACTTCGTAGGGAAACAAAAGGTTGTTGTAACATCAGCAACAGTACGTATGTATTAACGTAATCATTCAGTACTAGTTGAGTTACTAAACTGAATCTTGTGCATTATGAACATTATTTTATAATGATCATATGCAGAGAGATTTTTGCGACAAAGTCATTATATATTATTAATTGACTGCATATTTCATAGCAATTTTGCGTGTAACAGTGCGATGGCATTTGTTGTTTACATAAGGTTTTTGTTGGCATTTTTATAATTATTTGGTGACACGAGGATTGTAATTATTTCAGAATGCAATTATATTCGGTGATTTTCCTGCGGTCAGGACGGTGCAGAGAAAATATCGAGTTAAATAGGAGACTGTGTTATTAACCAGGAATCGTGTATGGATCTAAAATATTAGTTGCAGTTTTTCACTTACTTCGAGTGTGCGACTCATACTGTAGTGGGTTAGCGAGAGACGGCAGGCAGGGTCCTTTCGTCTAACGTACCCTTCAGCTCCATCGTTCTTCTCCCCCTCATCCAGGCCGGTGCCTACAGACGTTAGCCGTGTATCAACGGCCACCCTCGGTGCTGCGAGTGACTGCTTTCAAAAGTCAAATTGTTTACACGCCACAGCTCGCGGGCTTTCAGAGTCAACTTAAAAGCTCTCATATTTCATATGAGTAAGAACGGTTCTGACTCACACGGGGTCGGATTGTCTGAAAGGTCATTTGGAATGACAAAAACGTGTGTCAGTTCGTGACGATGAAGCGTGGTAATCGCAAATAGGAAATTTAACCCTCTATTCATATTTCCAACTTGGCTACACTTCACTGGACATGGATTTATTTTTGAAAGCTTCAGTGACGAAAATGAAATCAGCTCAACAAAAGTATTGCTAAAGGTTTGCAATGGTAAATGCCAGTTTATCAGTATTCATTACAGAGAAGTCAAGCCAGGCTTGCGCGCAAGCAGATTGACTTATACATAGTCGTCAACGGTGCTGGCATTTGAGCTGTGGACACTCACCAGAACGTCTTCACATGTCGTGTATAAGGTGACACAGCTAACAAAGGCCGTTACAAATAAATCCGGAATGAATATATCTCCGCCAAGTTATGTTGCACAATATTGTGACTCTCATTGCGTTCGCTTGCGATAAGCGGAAAATCCGGACATCCAAATAAACTTTCCGCTGTAATCAGAATAACACAGGCACTGTAATGCCTTAGTAATTTTAATCGTTTATAATCGCTGAATCATAACACCGACATATTTAGGTACGTACTTTTTATGTACTTGATCAAAAAGTATCAAGATAGCAGTGCCCCAAACAACTGTCCCGCAGTCAGGAGAAGACGTTCCACAAACGTGTGCATCATTACTCAGAAGGTGATCAAACTCAGGTACACTATATGATCAAAAATATCCGGACACCTGCCTGAAAACGAATTACAAGCTCGTGGCGCCCTCCATACGTAATGCTGGAATTCAATATGCTGTTGGCCCACCCTTAACCTTGATGATAGCTTCCACTCTCGCAGGCATACGTTCAATCAGGTGCTGGAAGGTTTCTTGAGAAATAGCAGCCCATTCTTCACGGAATGCTGCACTGGGGAGAGGTATCGATGTCGGTCGGTGAGGCCTGGCACAATGCCGGCGTTCCAAAACATCCCAGAGGTGTTCTATGGGATTCTGGTCAGGACTCTGTGCAGACGAGTCCATTACAGGGATGTTACTGGCGTGTAACCACTCTGCCACAGGCCGTGCGTTATAAACAGGTGCTCGATAGCGTTAAAAGATGCAATCGCCATCCTCAAACTACTCTCCAACAGTGGGAAGCAAGAAGGTGCTAAAAGCATCAGTGTAGGACTGTGCTGTAATAGTGCCACGCAAATCAACATGGAATGCAAGCCCCCTCCATGAAAAACACCACCGGCTCCGAATTTTACTGTTGGCACTAAATACACTGGCAGATGACGTTCACCGGGACATAGCCATACCTACATCCCGCCATCGGATCGCTACATTGTGCACCGTGATTCGTCACTCCACACAACGTTTTTTCACTGTTCAATAGTCCAATGTTTACGCTCTTTACACCAAGAGAGGCGTAGTTTGCCATTTACTGGCGTGATGTGTGGCTTATGAGCGGCCCCTCGACCATGAAATCCAAGTGTTCTCACCTGCCTCCTAACTGCCATAATACTTGCAGTGGATCCTGATGCAGTTTCGAATTCCTGTGTGATGGTCTGTATAGATGTCTGCCTATTACATATTATGACCCTCTTCAAATGTCGGCGCTCTCTGTCAGTCAACAGAGAATCTCAGCCTGAACTCTTTTGTGCTGCACGTTTCCACTTCACTGTCACATCGGAAACAGTGAACCTAGGGATGTTTAGGAGGGTGGAAATCTCGCTACAGACGCATTACACAAGTGACACCCAATCAAAGGAATGGCTCTGAGCACTATGGGACTTAACTTCTCAGGTCAACATTCCCCTAGAACTTAGAACTACTTAAACCTAACTAACCTAGGGACAGCACATACATCCATGCTCGAGGCAGGACTCGAACCTGCGATCGTAGCGGTCGCGCGGTTCCAGACAGAAGCGCCTAGAACCGCTCAGCCACACTGGCCGGCCAAGGTCCCTTCACAGCTGTTTACTTTGTAGTTGTATTTGTGCGTCTTTCTGCTCCGATTATCCATGGTTTCTTCACAGTTGGTTACCTTGTAGCCGTATTTGTGCTTCCAACTTTTCTGATTTCACTTTTTACATGCTTCAGTCCCTCTTCAACTGCCTATTGTGACATTCATTATTGCAGTATGCACAGCCTCTGAGAAGTTCAATTGTACTTCAACATACCTCTGTTGTTAAGTAACTCACTTCATCCCACATTGGTTTTTCCAGACACTTCTCTTAAACTTCTACTGCCTCTTCATCATTACTCACAGTGGGTTGGAACTACTCTTCCCCTCGGGATATCATATCTGCTTGGGCTGGTCTCAGGGTTGATATTCCAGAGGGAAAAGCTTCTAGTCGACGCCATCCGCGTCTTCCCTATTGCCAGCAGACCTAGCTGCCTGTCATCGTCATCGCCCTCACTGCCAGACGTCGACATTAGTGACAGTCTGCTCGTCATTGTCATTGTTGCCAGTCTTCGTTGCTGGTCATCACATCCACCATCAGTCGTCGCCCTCGCTGCTGGTCATCGCCAGCGATCCTCGGCGTACGCCTTCGCTGCCAGTTTTTGCCTCAGCTAGTCAGCACAGTTGCTACCCTCATTCAGTGATGTATCAACTACTATATCCACAATCACCTATCCGCATCTGTACTCCACTCCCACCTCTACTTCTCGTTTACCCCCTCCACTCTTTTCCCTCCTGATCTTTCCTCTTTTCCTTGCTTCCCCACTACTAGGAAGACCTTATCTATCTTCCCACTGTCTCACACTGCATCCTCAGACTTAATTAACTCCTCACTTGCAGATGTCACCACTCCAGCATCTACAGCAGCCCCATTGCCACCACGACTGCCGCCACCACCACCCCCGTCCGCGTCAGCTTCAACACCAACAGCTCCAGGCAAGAAAACTAAGAAAAGCCTTACAAGATCCCATCTCACAACATCCCTTTCCTTAAACGATTCCTGTAACCCCCTAGTACAGATACGCCACCCGTCTCTGACACCCAGCTGGTGCCCCACCAGCCCCACACACCTGAACCTATGGAATCCACTGCCATCTCACCTGCTGCAACACACTCTTTCGTTCTATCACAGCCCGGTGTCAGTTTCCTCAATCTTAAAACACTTTCTCTCTGAATAAAAAAGTACTTCCCAATCTAAAAATATCACAACTCATACCCTGCAAAAACTCCATAATCACCAACTCCTCTGATCTTTATTTCCATACCATCCAACTGCAACAAGTAATTTCCATTACTTTTGGTCCACATAGCTGCCTGCTAACACACAGCCCAGCATGACCCAGACAACCCCAACCCCCCCACCATCAGCCGACTCTTATTGTTGTGGTCAGTGGGGTCGATCCCAAGACCATAGTGGAAGGAACTTAGTTGGATCTAAAATCCAATCCTGACTGCCAAATCCGGAAAGCCCTTCGAATTCGTCACAATTCTAGTTCTATATTCTTCACTTGCGTCCTTTCCGTAGATCTCTCAACCACAGATAACCTCTTTCAGATTGGAGCCTTTCCTGTTGCCGCAAGCACAAAGTTGAGCCTTCAAAATCCCAAGTCCCATCTTACCATTGCCACAGCTGCCTCATCTTCAATGATCATATTTAACTTCTGACTGCAGAAATCCTCCTACCTGTCCCCACTGTAGAGCCAACCACCTGTGCCAGCACTATCCCATGCTCCAGTCCCCACCCACTGGCAACACTTGCAAACCAGTCCCTTCCTACTTACTCCCACACGTCTATAGCCAAACCTCCTCCCATCAAACCTGAACGGACTGCCCCAATCCGCCGTAATGACACTCCACTGCGTCCAAATAAATCCCTACGTCATCCTCCTGCTACTGAAGACATCATCAATGAAATCCCTGGACTAGCAGGACAGAGTGGGTGAGGTTATATTTGTGGAAAGGAGCCAAAATAAACTGCTCTCAGTTACATTCAACATACAAACTTTATTTGTTAAAACACACAATAACATAAGCAAGAATTACAAAGTCTCAAGGTTTTAATGAAAGAGCTCCTTCGATTTGATTTAAATTGGCAGAGGCCACATACGAAAATCCAGGGCGCAGGGACTAAGTATGGAATCGAGTTACAAGAGTTTTTCTGGAAGCTTCACTTCTTTCAAAAAAATTTTTTTTACTTCAGTAAAAATTGGCTGAAGGACTTAGCTTAAATCTTTCCCATAGAACTCAGCTGAAGGCCACACATTAAGCAAGAACAGTGTTACAGCTTAAGGCAAAACAAAGATTTTCAGTGTTAATTCAAAATAGGCTACAACTCGGCTGTAGGCCGTATATCAACCAAACAATTTAACAGCTTAAAGCCCAACGACCGACGGCGAATACTAACACCATACTGACCCGACTGTTGCTGGCTGCCATCTGCGAACTCTTCCTGGACTGATGCTGGTGTCAGTGCTCAGCAGTCCACATGTCGCCAACCGACGACCAGGCGACCGACCGACCGACGGCCTACCGTTCTGTGTTGGCCACGGTCCCGTCGCCAACTCGCACCGTGCGGACCCGCCTGCTACTCACTGCCAACTCGGTGCCCGACTGCTGCTCCCAACGGAACTGACTTCCTTCCGACGGACGACATCCCGGTGACACTGGCTCGGACCCAACCATGCAGAGGGAACACAACCGACATCTCTGCACAGGAAGGAACCGACCCAAATACTCGTCGTCGATGAGACGACCAACCAACGGTCGTCCCCACTGCTACTGACTGTGCGGACCTCACTGGGGCTCCGTCCCCGACTGCACTGCTGCTGCGTCCCGACCGCCCTCCTGGTCCGTTTCCGACTGACTTCCAGACACACCAAGACCGGAAATACTATCGGTCGCTCCAAACACGCTACGACAGTGCACTTATCGATAACCACTGCTGCTGCCACTCACGTGCAAGTAAGGCAGAAGTTAGTGGCGCCAGTAAATGGAATAAGAAAATGAGGTGGCAGTAAGGTAAAAGAAGATGACAAACAATAAATGGCATGAACACGAGCCGCGCACTGCTCAATCCACGTCATCACCACTGTCCTTCAAATCATTCACCTATTGGAGCCGTCACATATCCTCTGTCAGATCACCCTGGCATCACATTTAGTATTTCATTTAAATGCGACTGCCACATATTCCTAAAACCACTACTACCTCCTCATTTCCAGAGTAGACACCCTCGTTTAGTAAATTCCACCCCATCCTTGAGCAGTCCCTTAAGCCCCAAAGCACGCTACATCCCATCACAACAACACCAACAATATGTCTCTTTCTCCAAAGGAAAGGAACAGAGTCAGGGAACGAGATGAGTGTAGTTATCCGGACTGTTATAAAACGTGTCCTGTTAGCTATGAAGTAACTAAAGTGAGCTGAGTGCCGGCAAGTTTGGTGGATGACATTGTCACAGTGATTCAATAATTACATAACTGAGTAATACACTGGTCAGAGCCACTGATACCTTGAAATGGTATTTTAGGGACAGTTCCTTGTTCAGTACTATAGTTACAAAAGTCAGAGCAGTTAAATTTCGTTCATTTGTGGAAATCTGAGGTGGTTCATTTTAATCTGTGCATGTTCGTTATTCTGAGCATGTGCTTGTATTTATTTCATGTGTTCCAGGTAGCTTAATAATTGTGTTTGTAAACCCTATAGCTTGTATTGACGGCTGATGACCATTATACAGGGTGTTATAAAAAGGTACGGCCAAACTTTCAGGAAACATTCCTCACACACAAATAAAGAAAAGATGTTATGTGGACATGTGTCCGGAAACGCTTAATTTCCATGTTAGAGCTCACTTTAGTTTCGTCAGTATGTACTGCACTTCCTCGATTCACCGCCAGTTGGCCCAATTGAAGGAAGGTAATGTTGACTTCGGTGCTTGTGTTGACATGCGACTCATTGTTCTACAGTACTAGCACCAAGCACACCAGTACGTAGCATCAACAGGTTAGTGTTCATCACGAACGTGGTTTTGCAGTCAGTGCAATGTTTACAAATGCGGAGTTGGCAGATGCCCATTTGATGTATGGATTATCAAGGGGCAATAGCCGTGGCGCGGTACGTTTTTATCGAGACAGATTTCCAGAACGAAAAGAAGACGTTCGAAGCAATTGATTGGCGTCTTAGGGAGCACGCAACTTTCCAGTCTATGACTCGCGGCTGGGGAAGACCTAGAACGACGAGGACACCTGCAATGGACGAGGCAATTCTTCGCGCAGTTGACGATAACCATAATGTCAGGGTCAGAGAAGTTGCTGCTGTACAAGGTAACGTTGACCACGTCACTGTATGCAGAGTGCTACGGGAGAACCAGTTGTTTCCGTACCGTTCTCTTAGGTTGTTCGCAGATGATGCTGTAATTTACCGTCTAGTAAGGTCATCCGAAGACCAGTATCAGTTACAAAGCGATTTAGAAAAGATTGCTGTATGGTGTGGCAGGTGGCAGTCGACGCTAAATAACGAAAAGTGTGAGGTGATCCACATGAGTTCCAAAAGAAATCCGTTGGAATTCGATTACTCGATAAATAGTACAATTCTCAAGGCTGTCAATTCAACTAAATACCTGGGTGTTAAAATTACGAACATCTTCAGTTGGAAAGACCACATAGATAATATTGTGGGGAAGGCGAGCCAAAGGTTGCGTTTCATTGGCAGGACACTTAGAAGATGCAACAAGTCCACTAAAGAGACAGCTTACACTACACTCGTTCGTCCTCTGTTAGAATATTGCTGCGCGGTGTGGGATCCTTACCAGGTGGGATTGGCGGAGGACATAGAAAGGGTGCAAAAAAGGGCAGCTCGTTTTGTATTATCACGTAGTAGGGGAGAGAGTGTGGCAGATATGATACGCGAATTGGGATGGAAGGCATTACAGCAAAGACCTTTTTACGTCGCGGCGAGATCTAGTTACGAAATTTCAGTCACCAACTTTGTCTTCCGAATGCGAAAATATTTTGTTGAGCCCAACCTACATAGGTAGGAATGATCATCAAAATAAAATAAGAGAAATCAGAGCTCGAACAGAAAGCTTTAGGTGTTCGTTTTTCTCGCGCGCTGTTCGGGAGTGGAATGGTAGAGATAGTATGATTGTGGTTCGACGAACCCTCTGCCAAGCACTTAAAAGTGAATTGCAGAGTAGTCATGTAGATGTAGATGTACAGCGTGTGCAGGCGCTATCAGCAGCTGACTGGCCTCCAGGGATACACTTCTGCGAATGGTTCATCCAACAATGTGTCAATCCTCACTTCAGTGCAAATGTTCTCTTTACGGATGAGGCTTCATTCCAACGTGATCAAATTGTAAATTTTCACAATCAAAATGTGTGGGCTGACGAGAATCCGCACGCAATTGTGCAATCACGTCATCAACACAGATTGTCTGTGAACGTTTGGGCAGGCATTGTTGGTGATGTCTTGATTGGGCCCCATGTTCTTCCACCTACGGTCAATGGAGCACGTCATCATGGTTTCATACGGGATACTCTACCCGTGCTGCTAGAACACGTGCCTTTACAAGTACGACACAACATGTGGTTCATGCACGATGGAGCTCCTGCACATTTCAGTCGAAGTGATCTTACGCTTCTCAACAACAGATTCGGTGACCGATGGATTGGTAGAGGTGGACCAATTCCATGGCCTATACGCTCTCCTGACCTCAACCCTCCTGACTTTCATTTATGGGGGCATTTGAAAGCTCTTGTCTACGCAACCCCGGTACCAAATGCTCGTATTGTGGACGGCTGTGATACAATACGCCATTCTCCAGGGCTGCATCAGCGCATCAAGGATTCCGTGCGACGGAGGGTGGAGTCATGTATCCTCGCTAACGGAGGACATTTTGAACATTTCCTGTAACAAAGTGTTTGAAGTCACGCTGGTACGTTGTGTTGCTGTCTGTTTCCATTGCATGATTAATGTTATTTGAAGAGAAGTAGTAAAATGAGCTCTAACATAGAAAGTAAGCGTTTCCGGACACATGTCCACATAACATATTTTCTTTCTTTGTGTGTGAGGAATGTTTCCTGAAAGTTTGGCCGTACCTATTTGTAACACCCTGTATATGTCCCTGCTTAGTGGGCCCTCGTTTTCGCTACGTGTAATTATTATGTCACATGATGTCAGTAGCTACGCCAACTGGGTCTGGACGTAATGTCTGTTATTACTGCAATTCTTGATACGACTGGCAGCGTTACTGATGTGTAGAATTCGATTCCGTAAGTGGCTCAAAAATAATTCATATAACAGGAATGCTCTGTATGGTTTCAACTGGTTTCTAAGTTTGTTGGTGCCTCGCAATATTGTTTTGGACACTGCTAAATTTTGTCACTGTAAGGATGGCTTGCAGCCGAGTAATTTTCCCTGTTTCGAAGTTAACTGAGCGTTTCAAGGGTTAAATGTGAAGCTGCGACTGAGTTTTCTTCTGTAATGCTTGCGTCTTTAAATCCATTGTGAACATAATTAATTAAAGGTGTAATTAGGATCCTGTTTATTCTCTTGGAATTTTTATCTGCCATAAACATGTTCACGACATTATGTTTTTATTAGCTAATCCAGCCCCTCGCCAGTCCACCACCCAGTTCCTGGCTAACGTGCCGTTCCACAGCGATCTTAGTCATAATATGCTCCTGTGTACGCCTTACAATCCAGTATTTGATTTCGAAATCTCTGTCTGTGATGTTACCCAGCTAGAATATTCCCACGTCTCCATGTTTCTGTACGACAAAACAAAATGGCGCAATACACTGATAAAGTGGGATACGTATGTGGAGTAATTCATTATCATCTGGAAAAATCTATCTGCAATGGTTCAATTAGGTACCCTCTGTGGTCCAGGATGCAGTGGCTTGAGTGTGTATACCAGGATTGTATACATGTACCAGTAAACCAAGAAAAAATTAGTTACGTAGCAATGTTTTTCTCCAAGTAATAACCACCACTTTACGATTCTTTTTTTATGCTATGCAGTTCCCCCTAGTACTATGGAAGTTATTCCCTGACGGCTTAAAAGAGTCCTACCACACTGTCCTTTCTTCTTGGCAGTGTTTTCACGTATTCCTCTCCTCTCCGATTCTGCACAGAACCCTCTCGTTCCTTAAGTTACCCGTCCACATAATTTTCAACATTCGTGTGTAGCAACAGAACTCAAAGGCTTCACTCTCTTCTGTTCCGCTTTTCCCACAGTCCATGTTTCACTCCCATACAATGCTGTGCTCCAAAAGTTTATCCTCAGAAATTTCTTCCTCAAGGCCTATTTTTGATGCTAGTAGACGTCTCTTGGCCAGGAATGCCTTTTTTTCTGCCTATGTAGATGAAGTCCTTAACTTCATCTACGTCGTTTCCATCAATCGTCATGTTAAGTTTCTCGCTGTTCTCATTTCTGCTACTTCTCATTACTTGAGTCTTTCTGTAATTTACTCTGAGTCCGTATTACGTACCCATTAAACTGTTCATTCAATTCAGCGGATTATGTAACTCTTCTTCACTTTCACTGAGAGTAGCAAATTCATTAGCGAATCGTATCAACGACATCCTTTCATCCTTAATTTTAATTCCACTTTTTAACAATTCTTTTAATTCCATCGTTGCTTCTTCGTTGTGTAGACTGTAAAGTAGGGGCCTAAGACTACGTCCCTATCTTACACCCTTTTTAATCCGAGCAACTCGTTCTTGGTCTTCCACTCTCATTATATCTCTTGGCTCTTGTACATGTTCTATATTACCCGCCTCTTCCTGTAGTTTACTCCTATTTTCCTCAGAATTTCGAACATCTTCCACCATTTGTCACTATCGCACGCTTTTTCCAGGTCGACAAATACTATTAACATATCTTGATTTTCTTTATTCTTGCTTCCATTATCAATCGCAAGGTCAGATTTGCTTTCAGGTTTCTTTTCCTTTCCTGAAGCCATCTAGCACATCGTCAGTTCTCTTTTCCATTCTTCTGTACAGTGTTCGTGTCAGCAATTTGGATGCAAGAGCTATTAAGCTGACTGTACGATAATTCTCGCAATTGTAAGCTCTTGCAGTCTTCGGAATTGTGTGGATGACACTTTTCCCAAAGTCAGATGGTATGTCGCCAGACACATACAGTCTACACACCAATGCGAATAGTCGGTTTGTTGTCACGTCCCCCAATGATTTTAGTAAATCTGATGGAATGTTATTCATCCCTTCCGCCTCAGTTGATCTTAAGCCCTCCAAAGCTCTCTTAAATAATGATCCTGACACTGGATCCCCTAACTCTTCTAAATCGACTCCTATTACTTCTTCTATCAAATCAGTCAAATATTTCCCCTCATTGTGGCCATCAGTGCATCCGCTCTCTCCTCTGCGTTTATCAGTGGAATGCCCCTTGCACTTTTCATGTTACCATCTGTGCTTTTAATTTCACTTTTGACTTTTCTATATGCTGAATCAGTTCTTCCGACAATCATTTCTTTCTCGATTTCTTCACATTTTTCATGCATCCATTTCATCGATCAACTGAAGTATTTGTTCTGTTAACCATGGTTACTTAGTAGTTGTCAACTAAAGTATTTCTTGTGTTAACCATAGTTTATTTGCAGTTACCTTCTGTACGTCTATTGTGAACGCCCTTTTTAATGACGTCCATTACTCCTCAACTGAACTACCTACTGTGCTATTCTTTGTCGTAGTATCTGAGTCCTATGAGATCTTCAAGCGCAATCTGTTCGTCTCTTAGTACTTCCATATCCAACTTCTTGCGTATTGATTCTTCCTGTCTGACCATGATGTGATGTAAGTGAAATCTTCCCGTATCACCTGGCATTTTCCAAGTATACCTCCTCACCTTGTGAGTCCTGATTAGAGTATTCGCTATTACAAGCCGAAGTTGGTTGCAGAACTCAATTAGTCTTTCTCCTTTCTCTTGCATAGTACCGAGCCCATATTCTCCCGTCAACCTTTCTTCTACTCCTTCCCGTACAACAGCATTTCGTTCTTCCATGACTATTAGGTTTTCATCTCCCTTTACGTACTGAATTAACAGTTAAATATTCTCATATATTCTCTCTACCGTTTCATCTTCAGCTTGCCACGTGGGCATGTTTACCTGAACTAGCGTTGTTGGTGTTGGTTTGCTGTCCATTCTGATGATAACAACCCTATCCCTGCACTGTTGACACTAACTTACTCTTTGTCCTACCTTCCTACCCACAACGAATCCTTCTCACGTTACATTGCTTTCTGCTGCTGTCGGTGTTACCCTATTGTCGTATGACCAGAAGTCCTTGTCTTCTTTCTATTTCAATTCGTCTACATTTACATGATTGGTATGCTATTCACAGTTATCTGTCTGACAGACATTTCATCGAACCACCTCTAAGCTATCTGACTACCGTTTCACTCTCCAAGAGCGTTGTGGGAAACACTAACACTTAAATCTTTCCGTGCGAGATCTGCTTTCTTTTCTTTCATACGTTCACAATAACACACTCTCTGTCCTTCCTTCCTATTCAGAGAAAATCTTACTCCCGTTATACCATTTTCTGCTCCTGTTGAATTTACCCTATAATCATCTGACCTGAAATCCTTGTCTTCTTTCGATTTCACCCCACAGACCTCCCACTACAGTTAGATTGAGCCTTAGCAAATCGCTTTTCATATTTTCTTGATTCCCTACCACGTGCAAATTTCTAGCATTCCATGCCCCGACTCGTACAGCCTTATCATTTTGTTGGCAATTCAGTATTCTTCTCATTGTTACCGCCCCTTTACAATCACCTACCGGAGACCCGCATGGGGGACTATTCCGGATTCTCTTGCCAATGTGGAGATCGTTATGACACTTTTTCAATTACAGACCATATGTCCTGTGGATACACATTATGCGTCTTTAATTCAGTGGTTTCCATTGCCTCTTGCATCCCAATGTCGTTGATTATTGCTGATACATCCCACCCCTAGGACAAGAGTGTGCCCTGAACGCCGGCCGCGGTGGCCGTGCGGTTCTAGGCGCTGCAGTCCAGAACCGCGGGACTGCTACGGTCGCTGGTTCGAATCCTGCCTCGGGCATGGATGTGTGTGATGTCCCTAGGTTAGTTAGGTTTAACTAGTTCTAAGTTCTAGGGGACTGATGACCTAGGATGTTAAGTCCCATAGTGCTCAGAGCCATTTGAACCATTTGAGCAATTTGTGCCCTGAACCTCTGTCCGCTCCTCTGCTACCGTTGACAAGGACGTTGGCAGAAGGAGGGCGGCTTCTTACAACGGAAGTCTTCGGCCACCTTTGCTGGTGACTCTTATTATGGACCGACAATGCTATTTTCATTTAGAATGTAAGCGGTGGAGGGGTTAGAACCTGTAACTGAGGACCTTGATGTTTATTACTCAATTGCGCAATTCCTAGGCCTAGGGTATTGTGTTTTAAAACTACACGTCCGATGTTAGATGTCTCCTAATCATGTACAATGACATGATGAAAGTCATGGGATAGCGCTATGCACGTATACAGTTGGCGATAGTATCGCGTACGCAATGTATAGAAGAACATTGCATAGCGGAGCTGCCATTTGTACTCAGTTGATTCATGCGGGAAGGTTTCCGAGGTGATTATGATCACATGACGGTAATTAACTGACTTTGACCGTAGAGTGGTAGTTGAAGCTAGTCGTATGGAACATTCCATTTCGGAAATCGTCAGGGAATTGAACATTCCAGATCCGCATTGTCAAGAGTGCGCCAAGAACACCCAATTTCAGATGTTACTTCTCACCACGAACAAGGCAATGGTCAAAGGTATTTACTTAACGACCGAGAGCAGCGACGTTTGCGTAGAGTTGTTAGTGCTGACAGATAAGCAACACTACTAGGAATAACAGCAAAAATTAAAATGGGATGTACGACGAACGTATCCCTTAGGACATAGCGGCGGAATTTAATGGATTATGACAGAAGACAGCCGACCAGAGTGCCTGTGCTAACAGCACGATATCACCTGCAGTGCGTCTTCTGGGCTCGTGACCATATCGGTTGGACCCTTAACGACTGGAAAGCCTTAGCCTGGTCAGAAAAGTCCCGATTTCAGTAGGTAAGAGCTGATGGTAGTGTTCGAGTGTGGCTCAAACCCCATGAAGCCATAGGCCCAAGTTGTTAACTAGGCACTGTGTAAACTGGTGGTGGCTCCATGATAGTATTCACTGTGTTTGTAGGGAATTTACTGTGTGGAAAGGGCCTCCCGGTGGATGCAAGTCTTTTGAGGTGACCCCACTTCGGCGACTTCCGTGTCAATGAGGATGAAATGATGATGATAAAGGCGACACAGATACCCAGTCCCTGAGCGAAGAAAATCTCCAACTCAGCCGGGAATCGACGTCGGACCCTCGGGATGACAAGCCGGCCGGCTGGAGTGGCCAAGCAGTTCTAGGCGCTGCAGTCTGTAACCGCGTGACCGCTACTGTCGCAGGTTCGAATCCTGCCTCGGGCATGGATGTGTGTGTTGTCCTTAGGTTAGTTAGGTTTAAGTAGTTCTAAGTTCTAGGGGACTGATGACCTCAGAAGTTAAGTCCCATAGTGCTCAGAGCCATTTGAACCATTTTGACAAGCCGGCACGCTGTCCATTCTGCTACGGTGGCGGACTTATGGTCCAACTGAATAGATCACTGGCTGAAAGTGTTTATGTTCGGCTATTTGCAATCGATTTACAGCCAAACAAAGATGGAATTTTTATGGATGACAATACGTCAAGCAGCCGGGCCACAAATATTTGCGATTGGTTTGAAGAACATTATGGACAGTTAGAACGATTGATTTGGCCACCCAGATCGCCCGACATGAGTCCCGCCGGACATTTAAGGGACATAATTGAGAGGTCAGTTGGTGCACAACATCCGGCACCAACAACACTTTCGCAATTATGGACGGCTATAGAGGCAGCACGGCAGAATATTCCTGCAGGGGAGTTCCAACGACTTGCTGATACCGTACCACGTCGAGTTGCTGTACTACGCCTGGCAAAAGAATGTCCAACACGATATTGATAGGTTTCCCATGAATTTTGTCATACCAGTGTAATTCAGAGTCGTAAAACGTGTTTCAGTGACTTCTGCCTAAAGGGCTACACAGTGCTTGCAAACTAGTATGATGCTACCAAACTGGTCACGAAAAGGATTGTCCTGTCCTTGGACAGAGACGATATCTGGAGGACGCCTAAAATCGAATCATTAGGTATCAGGCGGTTTCCAGTGATGTACTTTGAGTCGAAGTCTAATGAAGCTAATGATTCTATCGTTTCACGATTGTACGTCGTTGTATACGTCACGTACTGATAGGGGGGTTGAGTCGGTTGCGGCATCACGCGGACGAGCTGTCCTCCCAGGGATGAACAAATTTCCGGGCGACTTAGCCGCCCGCGCAGCGCTAATTGGCTGGCTGGCCGCGACGCAGACGGTTACGCAAGCCCGCCCGACGTGCGCATGCGCGCGGCTCAGTGCTGGGACACTGATTTACAACCGGGCGGCCCCGAATCCCGCGCCTAATTGACTTTTCGGAAACGCGCGTGTTTTACCAAGCAGCTGTTGCTCAGGGGCCAGTAGTAACACACGACGTCCGTCCCGTCGCCTCCCAAATCGCAAGAGCCACACGTGGGTGGACCATTCCTCCGTGTTCTTAGTGTTTTCGAGAACTGAAGTCCATTATATTTCGACTACAAAATTCTAGACGAAGGACTTGCGTACTGGACCGTGTCTGTAGCACTCGTGACCAGAACCTTTGCTAATTGTTCTCTTTTAAATAATTAATTTTACAAAACAATATCCTTTTCCGAGCGGGAAGGCGTGCCGGTTCCCGGCACGAATCCGCCCGGCGGATTAGTGTCGAGGTCCGGTTTCCATCTGCCTCGGCGAATGCAGGTGATTGCTGCGCAAACACTGTCTCCACTTACGCGTACACCAAAATTACTTTACCACGCAAACATTTGACTCACAAACGTCTGGTATTAGAAGTTCCCGTGAGGGTAGGGGGGGGGTCCACTGGGGGCCGAACTGCAATAACCCTGGGTTCGGTGTGGGGCGGCGGTGGAGTGGGTGGACTGCTGTGGCCTGTTGTTGGGTTGTGAACCACTGAGTGCCACGGCGAGACGAAGCCTCTTCGTTGTTTCTAGGTCCTCGATTTAATACACGATGCACACACACAATACACAATATCCTTATAATAACACATGATATACCGCATGTCAAAGAAAACATCATAATCCAAAAAATATCGTTTTTCATGTACAAAAAGAGAATGCTTTTGGAAGAACGAACTCTAGAATTGGATGTAGATTTCCTTCATTTATATACAACTATATTCCTTACAGGCATAGTGCTTGCCATGATACCTCACAACATGGACACAGGCACGCTATTTACGCATCCGAGAACCGACAACTGTTCAGCGAGCACATCCAGCTGTGTGGATGAAAGCTATGATGCCTCTCTCAGTTAGCCCGGAATAAGCTATATCGGTCGAAATACACATAAATTTTCAACGTGTAAGTTAAAAGCAGACTGGCAGAAGAAAACGGATGTTTGAAGTAACAGCATGTTTAATAAATCTTCAAACAAATAACATTCACCAACGTTCGTTTGCTCTTTTATTCAGCCAAGATGTAATTACTTCGTGACACGTTCGGTACTTTCCTTGTGTATTGTCTCGTATCTGCCAGTGCACCTAGCAACGATTTTACTCAGTTCATTTGCTTCCTTGCACTTGTTTTTAGCTAGAATAGTTGGAAATTCAATTTCACACGTTCTGGCGATGACGAAGTAGTGGTTATTCTTAATGTTTTTCCAGTGACATTGGCTAAAGAAAGGTAAAATTTTAATAAATGGTAAAGCTGATTTAAACACCGCACTCCATTACGACTATGGCAATAAAGGAGTTGGGATGCCGTTATCTTCCCCCGACTTTTGAACTCATTTATCCAGTCAGTTACTGGAAGAAGCTAGAGTTAAACGTGAATTTCGAACCACGCTGAAACTCAGCATTTTTCAGATTAGTAGATCTTGTCAGAGGTGAACGATATAAATTTTTCGTAGCTGACTCAAATGAATAATGAAAGACATAACGAAAAGCAAATATCTCGATTTCACTCATAAGAATTCTTTCAATAATATTGATTCGAACGACATATTTCAGCTGCATACTGCCGTCATCAGTTGCATATCAGTTACACGTCCATAAATCACAATTTCGTTGACGGTAATTTACCGGTGAGTTTATGTACAGAGATTTAAACCTGTACAGAACGATTCATTTATTTTACTTTACACCTTAAGTGAGTTGTAAGATTATACCATTTCATTAATGTATTTACTTACACTATTGCTTTATTGGTCTGGCCCGCAGAACACACTAAATACATATCATTGTCTTCACATAGCATTTTAACATTCAAATTTTTACTTTTAAAAGTCTTAGTTGCTAATATATATATATACTTCAACCCCAACACGGTGCAAACAACCAAAAATTAATCTCTTTTTACATTTTTTTGTCTTGGCACGTATTGAATGGTATGATTCTTTGGTTTTTCTACGTTATTCAGTGTTGTTAAAACAATACTTTTTCGATTAACTTATTTTATTAACAAAACAAACATTCTGCATTAGATAAACTTTTGATGAAACGTACATAATTATTTACTAACTTACCACTTAGCACTCTATTCATTACACTAGTCAATTTGGTGTCCCTTGTAGTTCTATGTAACATTAAGATCACTTCTTACACTATATCATCAAAAAAAGAATCCGGACACCCCCAAAAACATACGTTTTTCATATGCGGTGCATTGTGCTGCCACCTGCTGCCGGGTATTCCATATCAGCGCCCTCAGCAGTCCTTAGACATCATGAGAGAGCAGAATGGGACGCTCCACGGAACTCACGGACTTCGAACGTCGTCAGGTAGTTGGGTGTCACTTGTGTACACGTCTGCAAGCGAGATTTCCACAGTCCTAAGCAACCCTTGGTCCACTGTTTGCGATGTGGTAGTGAAGAGGAAACGTGAAGAGACACGTACAGCAGAAAAGCGTACAGGCTGACCTCGTATGTTGACTTATAGAGAGCGCTGACAGTTGAAGAGGGTCGTAATGTGTAATAGGCAGACATCTATCCAGGCAGTCACACAGGAATTCAAAACAGCATCAGGATCCACTGCACATACTAATACAGTTAGGAGGGAGGTGAGAAAACTTGGATTTCATGGTCGAGGGGCCGCTCATAAACCACACATCACGCCGATAAATGCCAGACGACGCATCGCTTGGTGTAAGGAGCGCAAACATTGGACTATAGAACAGTAGAAAAACGTTGTGTGGATTGACGAATCATGGTACACAGTGTGGCAATCCGATGGCAGGATGTGGGTATGGTGAATGCCCGATGAACGTCATCTACCAGTGTATGTATTGCTAACAGTAAAATTCGGAGGTGGTGATGTTATGGTGTGGTTGTGCTTTTCATGGAGGGGGCTTGCACCCCTTGTTGTTTCGCGCGGCACTGTCACAGCACAGGCCTTCATTGATGTTTTAAGCACCTTCTTGCTCCCCACTGTTGAAGAGCAATTCGGGGATGGCGACCGCATCTTTCAGCACGATCGAGCACCTGTTCTTAATGCACGGCCTGTGGCGGAGTGGCTACACGAAATAACTTCCCTGTAATGGACTGGTATGCAAAGAGTCCTGACCTGAATCCTAAAGAATACCTTTGGGATATTTTGGAACGCCGACTTCATGCCAGGCCTCACCGACCGACATCGATAACTTTCCTCAGTGCAGCACTCCGTGAAGAATGGGCTGTGATTTCCCAAGAAACCTTCCAGCACCTGATTGAACATTGCCTGCGAGAGTGGAAGCTGTCATCAAGGTTAAGGTTGGGTCAGATCCATATTGAATTCCAGCATTACCGATGGAGAGCGCCACGAACTTGTAAGCCATTTTCAGCCAGGTGTCCGGATACTTTTGGTCACTTCGTGTATACCCTGACTTGCCTTTATATAGGTGGCTATTGTTGATTTAGTATAACACTTATTGTGTTGTAGGCGTTTATGTGTGTTTATGTCATTTCTCAATGGGTATTGCATTTTGTTACGTGTTATGAGAACGATGTTAATTTTACTGGTCTGAAAACTTTTGTTTTGCTGTAAGGTTTTGGCTTGCCAATGATATGCATCTGTTCTGCAGAAGATTTATTACTGGATTTCTTTTCTGTGTAAGGTTGTCAATATGTGTTTTGTCATAGCCATTTACTTCAGCTTTTTGTTTTATCCTTTGGTTTGTTATTGATACTGTTAACTAGTGCTATATATGCAGCTGCGTCTGTGTAACCGAAACAGTAAAAATGATTTTGCAAATTTATAATACTTTCACTGACTTCAACCAGTTCCGTACAACGTGGATAAATTTACGAAGTTTTTGAAGTTCCATATTAGCAACCCTTGTCCACTGATCATATTTGCAGCTGTAGATTCGTTGTAGTTGGGTTTTCCTGAGCAGCCGACGTATTGTAGTGTGATGCTTCATTCGTTCAGTGCAAATTTCTTCCCTGGTGTTCACACGCTGCGTTGCTGCGTCTTTATGTTGGCGGGAGCAACTCGACTTCGTGGTGCTGGTAAAACACTTTTCTGGTCCGGGTGCAAATTTTGTAGAGTCTGCGTCTAATGCTGTGGCTACGAAGATCACAAAGATTTCTACATATTTCGGTTTCTGGCCTTCTGTTATTTTGTTGGTCCCATATATAAGTTGCAAATCATAATTTCGCCGTGTGTCGCGGGTTCAAGACGATGTGTACTTTGTGGGCGACTCTTCTGATCTCTTGCATGCAGGGAGTGGTCGCAAATCTGTACCCATGATTGTTATAACGTCGCAGTGGTTCGGCGCGTTCTGTTGCTCTGGCTGAAAATCTGTTTGGTAGGCGAGACCGGGGGTTGAACCCTAGACCTTAGGATCTTTATTCTGGCACTTCGCCACTGATCGACCTAGCCCAACTCTCGCCATTAATTATTCTACACAGTGGAATTTTCCGTATTCCTATAGTTCCGGTAGTTGTTCGACATGGTTCCCTACTGATTGTGGATTAGCTCCCCAGATATGTCATTGTCTCGAAGACTTGTTAAGTAATACAACCCAGTACGTTCTTCTCGAAGACGAATGTTCATCAGCGACAAAAACATTGTCAGGATTGCCCCAGGGAAATGAGACAGGACAGCTCCTATTCTCTATATATATCAATCATGTGACAGAAAGGGTGTGCAGCAAATTGCGGCTGTTTCCTGTTGATGCTGTAGTGCACAAGAAGCTTTCAACGTTGAGTGACTATAGAAAAACACAAGACGACTTAGACAAAACTTCTGGCGGGTGTGGTCAATGACAACTTGTTACAAATGTAGGAATATACAGTTTAATGCAAGTGAGCAGGGAAAACCATCCCGTAACGATCGAATACGGCATTTGTTCTGCGCTACTCGACACAGTCACGTCCATTAAATACCTAGACATACTGTTGCAAGGCTGTATGAAATGGAACCAGCACGTAAAGTTCACAGTAGGGAAGGCAGAAAGCCGACTTCGGTTTATTGGCAGTATTTTAGGAAACGTTAAATTATCGATCAAGAAGGCAGCCTGTAGAAGGCTAATGCAGACCATTCTTGAGTGCTGCTCAAGCATTTAGAATCCCCACCAGGTCGGGTTAAAGGAAGACCTCCCAGCAATTCAGAGACGTGCTGCTACATTTGTTATTGGTAGGTGCCATCAACTCGCGAGTGTGTAAGGTGTCAGGCAAATCAAACACCTTCCACGAAAACCCTGACATGATAAGCAAATCCAGTAGTATGCCGCATAGCTCCGAATAAATCGTGACCTTAAATTAACCAAAGTAATACGAGTAACGAGTGAGCAAATGGAATACCACAGACTAACACAAGAATACCTAAATGCATGTCATACCTTCCCACCGTGAGACAGACGCAGTTCCGAGGGGAGAAACGAGAACAGAAGCCGGGAGCAGAACCGTGTTAAGCTGGAAGGCCCTACAATAAGGGACGGACACCCACGTCGCCTGCTAACCGCTAGGACCACCCCCCAGCCTATGTTAAAAGCTAGAGCCTTCCAGAAGAACACTATAGATCTTACAATAACACTAAAAGGACCACACCAGCTGCAAGTTTTAGCGTGAGACTTTTTCGCGTCTCTGTTACGTTGCAAACTTTAAAAACATTGCCCCACCACGAAAAGTATAACGTTTCTCATTGGATAGATAGAATTTTTGTAGGCGGAGCTTAAGGTTAACATTGAGACCCTGATTGGTCAGATGAAAACACAGCCAGATAGTTTTTTTAAGCCAACTTCGGTAAATTGTAGTAAGGAGAAGTTAGGAGAGAGTTGCTTCCGAGACGGCGAGGTGAGCGGAGCTGTGCTGCCCGCCGCCCCCTGATGAATACCGACAAGATAATGAACGCACGCGATGCCGCATAACAGAACATAAAGCTTCACTCAGAACTGCAGAAGTCTCATCTGTTACATCCCCTTTTTTCGTAATACTAGTCTCGATCGTCAACTAAAGCTCATGGTGTCCACATTTGCCACTTGAAGTAAAAATCTGAAACTCGATGATTTTTCTGTTATATAGTTATTGAGAAGCCACATCAGCCACTGTAATTTACGACAAGTTAGATAAGTAATTAAAGATAATTGAGGGTCACTGTAAACCATTTTGATAGCTTTCTCTTTCGTGAAACTTAATTTAAACCTAGATTATAGATGTAATATGGCATAGGTCATCCTTCGATTCATTGTAGAACTTGGAAACCCATTCAGGGAATATTCGTTCACATTTTTGTTGAATGCAGTTGGTTTTTACCATCCTGTATTAAAACATTTCCTTTTATCAATAGTGCAACTTATAAACAATGTTTTGTGAGTAGAATAAAATTTCCAATGGTAAACTTAACTGAATTTTCGACGTTATTTTACCAGCTAACTAAAAATAGGAAAGCCTTGAACCCCTTCCACTACATCTAGTTAGTATTAAGATTCTTTTACAGGGAGTGCAGTGGAGCTGATGCTGAAATCATTAAGTATTTGGTTATATCATCGCTAGTCTCACTGAACTCTTCTGAACTCTACATGTCATGTGTGGTCTGGCGTCTCCTTACCAGCAACAGGTCCCAGGTCCAAACTAGTCAATTCCCTAAAAAACACGCTCAGAGCGTCGTTGCGCAAAAGTGGTAGGGAGACACGATATAGAACAAACAGACACCATGCAGAATGTTAGAAAATGGCGACCCTGCCAGGATGGTAAAATACCATGATTGAAGGTCGACCACATGCCTAACTAGGTCAGAAAAATATCCTATTAAAAATTTTTCGTAATAAAATTTTTTTTTTAAAGGCATAAATAGTTGAAAACAGTAGCTGCAGCGATAGATAGTGAGACATTCTAGCAGAGACAATAGCATAATTAAGTTATGAATTTTAAAAATTGTTAGAATTAAGTTTTCTCCTCAATGCAAGCGCACAGGTGGCGGATACATCGTTGACTAGTTGGTTCTGACCCAACAAGTAAGTGAATGGATTGTCAGTCTTGGGTAAAATAAGTGTCTAGTCGTGTGAACAAAAGATTATGAAACGCATGCGATCGTATGAGCGCATGTTGACTGGAACTAGGGCGCGTGAATTGCTTTTCAAACTGAAAGTAAGGGATTCGGAAAGATTAGCAATGGCAGATCGAGACCTTGACCGAATTGAGGTAGAGACCCAGCTTGAAAATGGACAGAGAATAGAGGACAGTACAACAGACGATGCAGTATCGCGAGAAATAGGACATATAACGCACCATAACGAGGATAATGTACGTCAAGGCATAGAAAACGTAAGTCAGCATACGACAGAGGAGCAGGAAAGTAGAGAGACAGTCAATGAGGATTCTAACTTGCGTCTTGAATACGTAGAACCTATAGTACAAGTAATGAGAGCTCCCTCACCACAGAGTACAAGGAATGCGAGCGGAAACGTGTCACACCACAGTTCAATGTAATCGGTTGCGAACCAACACTTGGGCGAAAACACAGAGCGTAGGACGTCGGAAGAAAACGCAATAGGACCCACCAATCTGACAGAATTATTACAACAAATTACGGAAACCATGACAAGGCAAAATAAAGACATAGCGAACCAAATTCAAATTCAGAATGCAGAAACCACGAGACAAATGCGTGCGATTAAAGAACAAAACAAAAAAATTCAGTTACACCTAAGTCGTATTGAAGACGAGGCAAAAGAATCTCGAGAAGTGATAGGAAACTTAATAATAGGTCACAATCAATTGAAAACAGACATTGACAAGGTACAAGTGGACGTACAAACATTGCGTAATGACACTCAGGACGAGATCAAAACATTACGTAACAACACATAGAGAGAAGTCAAGAAACTAAAGAAACAGACAAACGAAATTACTAGACAAGCAGCAGGTACAGCGCGTGAAGTTGTTGAAAACAGTGTGTTACACAAACGTATCACAAAAGCAGCACTGACAAGATATGATAACCGCATAGTCAAAATAGAAGCGCAAACGAAGCTACAATTTCAGAAATTGCGGACAGAGTTGTTGCAAACCATTGAAGAGCGTAGTGAACAGGATCGAACAAGCACAGGGTCTGCAACCACATTCGTATCTGTAACAGCACCGGAAAAACAAGCAGTTAACTAAGATATTACGCATTTGCGATTCCAATCACAGGCGGAAAGTAACATACGTGAAATCAGACAGCCTGCACAGCAACAAACACGTTTCGAAATTCTTGATGAACAAACGGCACCACAAACACATGCGGAACCACAAATGTATGTTTCAAGACAGTCTGGATCGTGCAATGAAGCGGAAAGGTTAGCCAGACAAAATACCGAAACGATACCTGACAATGGAAACCCAGGTCGCGAAGAGTTCAGTGCAATGCATTCAGCTACACGTTCACAACCGATGGAAGAAAATTATTGCGTACCACTCCAACGATACTACTCAACGGTAGGCGAAAGTTACAGTGGACAATATCCAATGGATCTACCACAACCGGAAAGAACGACGGGAGGAATGATCAGAAACAAAAGTGGCGAAGAATCGCGAATTTCATATGGAACTATGACGAAGTACGACAACGATCATTTCCTCACAGTCAGGAAATTTCAAAATTTCCAGAAGTAAACTCATTACATCGACGAACTTTTATTGATCAATTCCGAGTAGGTTTACCAGAACACTGGACGCTACCACACAAATTAGTCTTTATATAAGCACACATGTCAGGAACAGTCGCAGAAACCATGCAGAATGTTGGAGCGACAGGCCGATCGTACGAAGATTTCAGAGAGAAGTTTCTCTCACGATATTGGTTCAGCGAATCACAGAACAGAGTGTAGTACGAATTATTACAGAACCCATATTTTGAAAATTCAGGAGAGAAGAGTCCCGTGAAATTTTTCGAATTAATGGCAAAGAAAAATCAATGCTTAGATGTACCATACAGTGACAGAGAGTTGATTAAATTATGCACGATGAAGCTACCATTGAAATACCAGCAATCATTAGTAGGTCGCGGAGGCAATGACGTCGAAGTATTTAAAGGTATTCTAAGGGAACTAGAGTTAAAATTTTCGGAAGATGACGCAAGAAAAAGACGAAGCGCACGTGAAAACGAAAGCAAAAAGCAGTGGAATCCACAAGACACAGTACGAAGAAACAATAATTATGAACCATGTGATAACTTCGCACCAAGAAACGACAATAGATTTCAACAAAGAACCGGTTATGGATTTAGAAGAGAATATGGCAATAACTATAATTCACCCAGGAACGGCAACAACTATTACAGAGGGAATAACGACAACCGGAACGGGTACTGGAGAACCAATAGACCGACAAATTATCAACAAAGAAACCACTATCAACAAGCTGAACAAGAAAAGAGAATACAGATAGAAGAGGTGGAGGTAAGACCACCAAACCCCGATAAACGTTCGAATTGACAGCTAAGCGCCTATCCCAAAGAGAATGACGCACCGACCTAGGACAATTGCAGCACCTTGAACAGAGAAGTAAAAATCTTATCACGAGAAGAGAAGTAAGAAACAAATCCGCAGGGACCAGATGAAAACGAAGACAAGAAGATAACAATATCGTGTTGGGACGAAATTAATTGGGAGAATACTGACGAAGAAGATGAATTACCAGAGGCATGCACAACGAATGTAGGAGGAAAGGACGAAGTAATGAGTATTGCAGAGCTATTTGAGATGGAAACCAGGGAAAGCGAATTCAATGAGGATAATGCGCAGTCGACAGAAGTTGAAAATATGTTACGGGTGGGCACACAACCCAATGTATATAATGAAGGAAGTTATAAAGCGATAATTAGAGCATTTACATGCGGTTATGTGGAAGTAGCGACGACGAAGGAGAAGATAGACGAGGATGAGGAAAAAGTAGAGGATGTTGAAGAAAGCGTAAATGAAGGAAGAAATAGAGAAGAGGTTCAAATGGTTCAAATGGCTCTGAGCACTATGGGACTCAACATCTTAAGGTCATAAGTCCCCTAGAACTTAGAACTACTTAAACCTAACTAACCTAAGGACATCACACACACCCATGCCCGAGGCAGGATTCGATCCTGCGACCGTAGCAGTCCCGCGGTTCCGGACTGCAGCGCCAGAACCGCACGGCCACCGCGGCCGGCTAGAGAAGAGGAAATAAAAGAGAGAGAAGTAGCAGTCGAAGCTTATCCTACAGAAAATTCGAATTCACAAGGGAAATTCCTAAAACGACTCATGTATGATTCAGTGGAGGATTCGTTTAGGCAAGAAGAAGAAGAACAGAACCCACCCTTTCAAATTCAACCAATTGTGAAGGCTATGGTAAAGCATATCCCAGTCAATATTGTAATTGATAGCGGAAGTGAACTGACTGCGATCTCAGAAAATTTATTCATGCAGTGTAATGCCAATGAGGAACTGCCAGTTCTGAAAACAGGTAAGATTAAAGTAAGAGGTCCTATTAGAAACAATGCTGCGGAAGTTACGAGACAAACAATGTTAACTCTTTCGTGTCAAGGTCAAAAGATCGAAGACGACTTCGTGATTATACCTAAACTAACTGTAGATTTGATTATAGGTGCAGATTTTTTAAATGAGAGACGAGCGATAATAGATATGGGGAAAGGTAGCGTAACATTCGGGAATGTCACACTTCTCTTTGAGCAAAAGCTAAAATTAGAAGAAATACCAGTTATAAACAAACAATTAAGAATGACGCGAGATAAAGAGGATGAAGAATTGCAATGGTGTGCACAAAAGGGGGAATCACCTCAACTCATGTTAGAGGTCCATAAAGAAATCGACGAAAAATTGCAAGAAGTTCAAGGTTTTTCGGAACACAGTAAAAGGGAATTAGAGGGTATTTTACGAGATAAAGCAGAGGTATTTTTACCTAAGACTGGCAGTATTAAACACTTTCAGTACAAGTTTGAAGTAAAACGGCACAAACCATTTAGAGTGCCAACCTATACAATCCCATTAAGCTACAGGAATAAAGTATTCCAGGAGATATCTAAAATGTTAGATGACGATATTATTGAACCAGCTACCTCCACGTACAACAGCCCGCTCCATATTGTACAAAAACGAGATGGGAGCATCAGGTTAGTGCTTGATTCCAGACAGATCAAAACAATCATAATCACTGAGACAGAGCGCCCAGAAAAATTAGAGGAATTGATACAAAACTTCCATGGTGCTAAGATATTTTCATCAATTGATTTACGGAGTAGTTTCTGGCAAATAGAATTGGCCCCAGAATGTAGAAAATTTACAGCATTTATCGTTTTCGGTAGATGTTACCAGGTTAAACGATTGCCATTTGGTTTAAACATATCATCAGCAGCGTTTATTAGGGGATTTAATACTATACTCAGTCCTGAAATTTTACAAAAAATTACTTGTTATGTTGATGATGTGATTAAAGCAGATCCCTCTTGGGAACATCACAACGACACATTAAATCAGTTTTTACAGATCATGAAAGAGCATGGGGTCACAGTAAATATAACAAAATCCAGATTTGGAAGGCGAGAGGTCAAGTTTGTAGGACACATAATTTCAGAGAAAGGGGTAATGCCCGACCCAGAAATACTAACGGCAATCAAAGAATTCTGTACTCCATAGAATAAGAAAACTCTCAGAGGAGTCCTAGGTCTCACCGGATTCTATAAAAAATTTATTTGGATCGACTCTCTCACAACACCACGCCTATGTGCATTGACTGAAAAAAAACACGCCATGGGTATGGGATCAACAAGCCAATGAAGAATTTTTAAAAGTGAAAAACGCAATATAGAACAATCCATTGTAGAACTTGGAAACCCATTCAGGGAATATTCGTTCACATTTTTGTTGAACGCAGTTGGTTTTTACCATCCTGTATTAAAACATTTCCTTTTATCAATAGTGCAACTTATAAACAATGTTTTGTGAGTAGAATAAAATTTCCAATGGTAAACTTAACTGATTTTTCGACGTTATTTTACCAGTTAACTAAAAATAGGAAAGCCTTGAACCCCTTCCACTAAATTTAGTTAGTATTGAGATTCTTTTACAGGGAGTGCAGTGGAGCTGTCGCTGAAATCATTAAGTATTTAGTTATATCATCGCTAGTCTCACTGAACTCTTCTGAACTCTACATGTCATGTGTGGTCTGGCGTCTCCTTACCAGCAACAGGTCCCAGGTTCAAACTAGTCAATTCCCTAAAAAACACGCTCAGAGCGTCGTTGCGCGAAAGTGGTAGGGAGACACGATATAGAACAAACAGACACCACGCAGAATGTTAGAAGTGTTATGGACCGGCTCCGTGTACGCATATCCATGGAGAGGAAACGATGGTTTTTATTTTATTTTTTTAAGAGATGCAGCTGAGAAAGTTTACACAACCGGTTTTTGAAGCTGACTGCAGAAAGATTCTACTGCCGCCGAAGTAAATTTCACGCAATGATCGCGAAGGCAAGATAAGACAAATCAGGGCTGGTACAGAGGCTGAAAATGGGATCGCGGTTATAGGGGAAGGAATTAAAGAAAGGGTTATTGAATAATGAGAGACATGAAAGACAAATTGAGATTTGCAATAAATTTCAGATGGTCGAACCGCAAGAGCAGGAAGCTATAATTGGAAAAGACGTGGAGACAGAGGAAGATTCCTGCTCGCCAGACAGAGGTTGTGAAATCAGATACTAGATTTTAATGTGCATCCAGGATTACATATAGACTCCGATCAAAATTTAGTAAAGATGAACAGTAGACTGAAATTCAAGAGAATCCTCCGGAGGAATCAATGTGGCAGGAAGCTGGATACTGAAGCACTGAAAAATAAAGAGACGCATTTTAAGTTCTCTAAGGATGTGGGCACTGTGATAAAGAATGCCAGATTGTGTAGATGAGTCGATGATGAGTGCAATCGCAGATGTTGGGAGGACAAAAATCGTTATAAAGAGGATAACTGCAAAGGAACCTTTGATAAAAGAAGAAATACTTCAACTGATCAACGAAAAAAGTAAATACAAAAATGTTCAGGGAAAAACAAAAACGTAGCAATATGAATCATTTAGGAATGAAGTAAATGGGAAGTGAACGTCAGCCGAGACGAAATGACTACAGAAAAAATACACAGAAATCGAAAAGGAATTTATTATCGGAAAGACGGACTCAGCATACAGAAAAGTTAAACAACGTTCGTTGAAATTGAAAGCAATGACGGAAACATTGAGAGTGCAAAGGGAATCCCACTGTTATACTCTGAAGAGAGGGTGGGTAGGTGGAAAGGGTACAACGAAAGTCCCTACTAGGCGGACCGCTTGTCTGTGACGTGATAGAGGAAGCTGTTGTCGACGTACGTTACATAGGTGATTGAGTATTAGAATTTAAATGGGCTCTCAAAGACTTCAGATGAAATAAGACTGGAGAGAAAGATAATATTCCACCAGAATTTCTAAAACCGTTAGTGGAAGTTGCAACCAAACAACGATTCAGATTAGTATGTAGAATCTACAAGACTGGCCACATACCATCAGACTTTCAGAAAAATTTCATCCACACAATTCCAAAGATAATAAAGAGTAGTAATTTGCGAGAACTATCCCACCAACTGCTTGAAAGCTCATGCATCCAAATTGATGATAAGACTAATATCGAGAAGAATGTAAAAGAAAACTGAGGGTCTGTTAGATGGGCTTGATAATGGAAAGAAGACTGAAGAAAAATCAAGACACGCTCATGGGGTCTGTCGACCTAACAAAAACGCTCGATATTGGAAAACGGTGGAATATGTTCAGAATTCTTACAAAAGTCGGACTACGCTACAAGACGATGGGTAAAATACATGATATTGCAGTTCCTGTGTTACTCTGATTACTATTCATGGCAAGAGCCAAGAAGGCACAAATGACCAAGGACGATGTGCTCGGATCTAAAATGGCTCTGAGCACTATGGGACTTAACATCTATGGTCATCAGTCCACTAGAATTTAGAACTACTTAAACCTAACTAACCTAAGGACATCACACAACACCTAGTCATCACGAGGCAGAGAAATGCTCGGATTTAAAAGGGTATAAGACAAGGAAGTAATCTTTCACCAACAGAAGATATGATGGAATTATAAGAAAGGTTCAAGAGAGGGATTAAAACTTGGGATGAGAGGATTCGCTGATGACATTGCTTTCCTCAGTAATACACAGTAAGATTAGTTAGAGGACCTGCTGAATGAAATGAATACTCTAATGGGTACAGAATATTCACTGAGGAAACAAAAAAAGAAACAGAAAAAAGATAAATGTGATTAGAAGTAGCAGAAATGAGGATAGGGAGAATCAAAACATCAAAATTGGAGATCTTTAAGTAGACGGAGTTAAGGAATTCTGCTACCTTGGAAGAGAGACGTACCAAGGACCAGTGTTAGTGAAGAGGGCATTCTATGTCAAGAGATATATATCTGAGGAAGAAATTTCTGACGATGTACATTTGATGCACAGCATTGTGTAGTAGTGAAACAGGGACTGTGGGAAAACTGGAACACAAGAGAATCCAAGCATTTGCAACCTTGTGATGCATAAGAAAGTTGAAAATTAAGTGGGCTGGTAAGGTAAGGAATGAGGTTCTCCGTGGGATCAGCGAGGAAAGGAATATATGAAGAAACTGAGAAGAAGGAACAGGGTGATAGGCCATATGTAAATAAATCAGGAAATAACTCCAGAGGAAGGCAGTGATTGGAATACATCCTGCTGATAATGGGGGGCGTAGGTTGTAATAGCTGCTCTGGGATGAAAAAGCTGGCGCAGGAGAACAGTTCGTTAGGAGATTAAAAAGCAAAACAAAACAAAAAAATCTTAAACTTTCACATTGCCGACTACAGCATTCAGAGGGGTATGGTTCCAGGCAAGAGTTCATTGCAGCCAACCATACGCGAAACACTGACAAAGGGAACGGGCTTTGGTAATAAATTAAGAAATATGTTTTGGTTACAGAGTGGCGGAGGTTGAAAAGAGGGCGCCGTTACCACTGAAGCTAAGTTTTGCTTCTGCACTGTTAATACTACTGAAGGAAAGCTTTCTTTAAACGCTAGCGCAATCAGAAGTCATAGAGGGCGCAGTCCGTCCCATGCGAGTTCGGTCGAGCCTACAGTTGGCGCTGTTTGCGATGTCTTATTACCAGATGATGGAGTCGAAACTCAATTACAACTGGATATTGGCACAGGATTTATTTCCCATCAAAGGTACCGCGCCATGACATTATCAGCGTGAATTTGTCGCGTATCTCCGTAGGAATGTGCCGACTTGGATCGGATGTGGTGGAAGACTATCGTAGCCACCACGACCACCTGATTTAACCTCAATCGATTGGTCTCTATGGGGTTACGTTAAAGGCAGAATGTTTGTTCCTCCGTTTACGGGAAATGTCGACGAACTGCGACAACGGATAACACATGCATTGGCACAATACATCAAGGTTTGCTATGTAAGAGTTGGTAGGTAACTGATTGCGGATGGGACGATTGTCGGGTTTCAGGATTTAGCCACAACGAACATATGAAAATAAAGCTTGAAAATATACGTCAGTGCTGTATCAAACATTTCTGTAACTTATTTATCTTTTCCACACTTAAAGGTTACCTTCGTTTAACTAATTTGATAACACCCTGTACATTGAAATGAAATTAATATTATTTATTTGCAATGAGAGAATCTATATCCCTTACGAACATAAACCTAAATTTAAATAACTGAGGCCCCTTAAATCTCTTCATTCACCTCTTGTGAGCACTCACTTACACGTGTCAGCACGTGGCGAGCCTGGCTTGAGATGTTGGTCGCCACACCTGTTCGAGCCATACATTTTGTAATTAATAGTTGGACATTTTCCAAAGATGAATATTACCTCAGCTCGAGGACTACGCAGTGTGCGGTTACAGCGGGGCGGATCGAAAGCACAGTTCGCTGTTCAGGTGCTGTAGTTATTTGATGAAGAATTTCCAGGACGCTGGACTGGACGTCAGCAACATCTTCATTACCACTGAAATGGGCAGTACGAAGCCCGGACCTCACTATGCCAGATAACTGATTATGGTGAATAATTATCAATCATGCATCTCATCGTCGTAAAGGACTACTTGAAACGTGCAAAAAGGTGCTGAGATAGCGCTTCGAAGCAAGATTCCAGAGAGCATCCAAAAGGCGTCAAGAATAATATAGAGGGGCCTAGATCTTGGCATGGGGAACACACAGGTTATCTGGATACATAGTTTTCAGGTGTAATTACTGCATTATACAATTTATTGTTTTCACTTCGAGGTATGGAGACTTCTCGGGCATACTGTATAAACGTAAACAGCCTGACAAAAAAGTTAAGCAAGCTGAAGGCGTAGCTGGATGTCAGTGTAAGTACACGTACACAGCGTAGGTGGGTATGTAAATCACTGGACTTGCATTGCTCTAGGACAGGTAGAACGGCTATCAGAGGGCACGGGTTGGTTGGTTTGTTGATTTGGGAGAGGCTACCAACGAGGGAGTTCATCAGTCCCAACGGATTAGGGAAGTATGGGGAAGGAAGTCGGACGTATCCTTTTAAAGGAATCATCCCGACATTTGCCTGAAGCGATCTGGGGTAATCACGGAAAACTAAATCTGGATGGCTCGACGCGGGCTTGAACTACCGTTCTCCCGACTGCAAGTCCAGTGTGCTAACCCACTCCACCAGCTCGTTCGGTGAAGAGTGTACTAGCATTGTCCATTTTTAGTGTTATTATTAGGCGGGGTAACGTATATGAGGGGCGTGAACAGCGTCAGATATTTAGTGATCACGGTGATGGGCATACAGATGCCGCGTACTTGTTTAAGACAGCGTTACCAGCACCTGACTGAGTTTGAACTGAGCCTCATTGTGGGTTTTAATTTGACTGGCTGGTCGGATCGTGCAATATCTAGATTTGTGAGGCATTCGATGTTACAGTAGCCCGAAGTCGGAATACATGAAAACTTGAGGGCAGACATAGTCGTCGTCAAGGAGTCGGTCCATTGTGCTTACCACCACAAGGGAAGATCACCGTGCTGTGCATCAAGCTCAAAATGGTTCAAATGGCTCTGAGCACTATGCGACTTAACTTCTGAGGTCATCAGTCGCCTAGAACTTAGAACTAATTAAACCTAACTAACCTAAGGACATCACACACATCCATGCTCGAGGCAGGATTCGAACCTGAGACCGTAGCGGTCACGCGGTTCCAGACTGAAGCGCCTTTAACCGCACGGCCACACCGGCCGGCCATCAAGCTCATCGCAAGACCTTCACATCTACGCCTACCATCAGAGAACAAGTAATGGACAGCGGGCGACACTCTGTGTCATCCTGCACCATTGGTAGGAGACCAGCAGCAGCTGGAATGGGGAATTTTGCGTGTACTACCATAGGCGCTACAACACAAACTGCTGCGTTTGCTGGGGTGCCAAGACCGAGACTTTTGATTAATGACGCTGTACTGTGTTAAGCGATGAATCTTGGTTCTTTACTACCATAGAAAACCACCATCAACGAATATGCTGGTGACATACGGAGAGGTGCCATTCTTCCAATGTTCTGGAGAAGCACACTGGTATTACATGTGGCATCATGGGGTGGAGAGCAATCAGGTATGACTTCTGGTCGCTGCTGGTTGTGGCTATTACCAGGCGATGACATAACGCTACGTCACGGACATCCTGCTTCCTCATTTTTTACTTGTGATGCGACACCGTTGTGATGCCGTTTTTCAACAGTAAATTGCTAGTCCAGAGATGGCACTGTCTGCGTAATATCAAGATACTCCGTTGGTCAGCGACATCCCCAGTTCTGTCCACGACAGATCATGTGTACAACCAAGCTCAAACGTATACTCTGACCCAGAGCCAGTATCTGAAGTAGCAAAAACAAGTCACAAAAGTTGCGGGCCAGCTTCCCTCAGGAGAGAAGACAACAGCATTACGACACCCTTTGTGATTGAGCTCATGAATTCAGGCGATAGCGTGTGCAAACAGGCACGTAGGCTCATACTGCATAGTTATTTGTAACATTAACACGATATTTTAATCACTGAAATAGCACCGCACACCCTCTCAACAGCGAAAGGCTATTTACCACTTGTGCAGAAACCAGATGGCATTTGTAAGTATTGATGGGCACCTAAAGGGAGCAGTGGCGGAGCATGGAGTGAGGAGGGTTGCAGCCTATCGCCGACGTTATTGAATGTGTACACTGAGTAGATATTAAAGGGTACAAAAGAAAACTGTGGAGTAGGAATTAAAGTTAAGAGAGAATAGATAAAAATTTTGAGATTTGATAACGATATTATAATTCTGTCAGAGACAGCAGAGGACTTGGATGAGCTGTTGAACTGGGTGTACAGTGTCTTGAAAGGAAGATATAAGCTGAAAATCAACAAAAGCAGTCCTAGGATAATGTAATATAGTGGAATAAAATCAGGTGATGCTGAGGGAATTATACTAGGAAACGAGACACTTAAAGTAGTAGATGAGTTTTGTCATTTGGGTGGTAAAATTACTGATGACGGCCGAAAGTAGAGAGGATATAAAACGTTGATTGGCAAACCCACATAATGCCTCCTAAGGAAGAGAAATTTGTTAACATCGAATACAGATTTAAGTATTTGAAAGTTTTTTATGAAAGTATTTTTATCTATGTAGCCATGCATGGAAATGATATATGGACGGTAAATACATCAGACAACAGGAGAACAGCTTTTCAAATGTGGTGCTGCAGGAGCAAGGTGAAGATTAGGTGCGCAGATCACGTAACTAAAGAAGAGATACTGAATGGAACTGGATAGCAGAGCGGTTGTGGCACAACCTAAGAAGATATGGGTTGATAGGACGTAGTATGAGACACGAAAGGATCACCAATTTAGTATTGGAGGGAGGTTTGGTTTGTTTGTTTCCTTTGAGGGCGCAAAAACAACTGGGGTCATACGCGCCCAAGTCGAAAGTACAGAACACGTAGACACAGAGGAGTTAATAAACGACTACACGTAAATCCCAATCAACGTAAGAGAAGATAGCTAAAAACAGGAACGAGGAGAAAGGTCTATAAAATACGCCATAGAGAAATGGAGGTACAGAACGAAAAATTAAATGGCCTTCGCCATATTCCTACGACGGATTAAAAGTAAAACGTGGTCGACAGCCCGCGAGTCGTTCTCTAAAACGGCCGCACTCAGACGGCAAACATAAGCGGGAACATAAACGGCTAAAAAATGGTCATTCCATCAGGAAATGACGGACAGTTAAAACTTGACCCAATGTGCACAAAGTGGTGGGGAGCACTACTTAAGAAATGGCAATCGCTAAACGTACATAATCTAGTGAAAATGAGAAAATGACTTCCTCCCGACGTCAGCAGCTGGGAGAGGCTTAATAATCTGAAGCTTATTCTCATGGAGGGAGTAACAAAGGCAATGTCCAAGTGACGCCATCTCCACATAGATCATCGGCCGGAATATAGGAACTAGGGAACTGAGTTACGAGGACTGCAGTAGCGTCAGCAGCCTGGCAGACCGACAAGACCAGGAACCCGCACGAACGTCACAGTGGCTCCATCAAGAGTGAGCAAGTGACAGTCTTCCTGAACCCGTTGCACTGAGCGATGGGCGGTGTATAGCGCACAAAGACTTTGAAGGGCGCTGAGAGAGTCTGAGCAGAGCACACAACTGGAAAGCCTGTACTGCGTGGCCTGATACAAGCCGAAGAGCTCTGCTGTAAATACTGAGCGGTGTGCCGGAAGCAGATACAGAAAACGTCTGCGCCATTGACGAAGGAATACCCGACACCACAGTCAGTTCGAGAGCGATCAGTGCACACAATGGTGCTATCGCGAAGTTGCTTGTGAAGGTCGTGAAACATAAGGCAATAGAGGGAGGCAGAAGTCGTATCCTTAGGAAGCGAATGAAGGCCAAGGTGAACACGGGCCGCCGCACGACGCTAAGGGAAGTGTGGGAGTAAAAATTGTGTAGGAAGACCAAGAAAACAATACAGTAAGCTGACATAGGAGAATGAAAGTTGCAGTAGTTATTCGGAGATTATGAAGCAAATCAAACAGTAGCATGGTGAGATACGCCAAACCAGTCTTTGGACTTAAGATCACAACAAACCTCTGAACCTATCAAATTTCATTTCTCTTCCTCCTTGCCTACTGGACTTTCCCGTCTCCCTCGCTTATTTTGTGTATTTCCAAATTTACAAATCAATTTTTCTTGAAAAGCTAGGAGAACACCGCAGAAAATATAATAGTAATACACGGAAATTAGATGTAGCAGGCACGCGTGCTTGAGAGAAGTACTCGTAGAACACCGGGCAGTGGATTCCGGTTCCTGGTCGTTGCGGACTCGTAGGCACTTGCCGCAGGCGTTGCTTATTCACCTGCCGGCCGCTCTGCAGCCCGGCCTTCCTTTCTTTTTCTTGCGATGTATCGCTGATGCGCGGAGGCGACGCGCCGCGCATAAACACATGTCTGCCCCGGGGGTCATCCCCGGGCTTTGAACCCAGCGCCCGTCTTCCTTGCGTAAGCGGCCGCGGCTGTGGGGAAGGCGGCGGAGGAGGAGGAGGAGGAGGAGGCAATCCGTCAACGCGTTACGAGCTCCGCCCACCGCCGGAGGGGTCCCTTCCGCGCGCCAACCGCTCGGTAATTAGGGGCGGCCCTAAGTGTTCCGGACGACCGCCATTAACGTGAGGTGCGGACTGAGGAATTTTTTATAAAGGAAACCTCGGCGATTACAACACTGTTTGCTGTCATCTTAAGGGGAATAAGGAATCAAGAGATGGGGATGGCACGTCGCTGGTGACACATAAACACACGAAACTGCGTTGTTGATTACTTTATTCATCTATTTGTCGTAGCATCTACAGAGGTAATTTCTCTTCTTCTTTCTTTCTGCGAGTTTGCTACACCACTCTGCGTCCCTCACAACCAAGATTCCATATTCTTCTTCCGTAGCGCCTTTTGTAGTGCCTATGTAAGTCATGACAAAACTCTTCCATCGGGCGAGCAAGATGTATGAGACAGGCGAAATACCATCAGACTAAAAGAAGAATTAAATAATTCCAGTTCCAAAGAAAGCAGTGGCTGAGAGATGTGAAAATTTTCGAACTATCAGTTTAGTAAGTCACGGTTCCAAATACTAACACGAATTCCTTACGGACGAATGGAAACACTTTTAGAAGACGACCTCGGGGAAGATCGGACGCGATTCCGTAAAAATTTTGAAACACGTGACGCAATAATGACCCTATGACTTATCTTAGAAGATAGGTTAAGGAAAGGTAAACCTATATTTATATTATCTGTAGACTTAGAGAAAGCTTTTGACGATGTTGACTGGAATACGCTCTTTCAAATTCTAAAGACGGTACGGATAAAATACAGAGAGCGAAAGGCTATTTGCAATTCGTATAGAAACCAGATGCTTGTTATTAGTCGAGGGGCTCAAAAGGGAAGCAGTGGTTGAGAAGGGAGTAAGACACGGTTGTAGCCTATTCTCCATGCTATTCAATCTGTATATTGATCAAGCAGTAAAGTAAACAAAAGACAATTTTTGAGTAGGAATTAAAGTCCAGGGAGGTAAAACCTTTGAGGTTTGCTGATGACACTGTAATTCTGTCATAGACATCAAGGGACTTGGAAGAGCAGTTGAATGGGATCGACAGTACCTTGAAGAAAGGATATAAGATGAACAACAACAAACGCAAAACAAGGATAATGGAATGTAGTCTACATAAATCAAGTGATGCCGAGTGAATTAGATTAGGAAACGAGACACTTTAAGTAGTAGATGAGTTATGCTATTTTGAAAGCAAAATAACTGATGATGGTAAAAGTAGAGAAGATATAAAATGTAGACTAGCAATGGCGAGAAAAGCATTTCTGAAGAAGATAAATTTGTTGTCATCGAGTACAGATGTGTCAGGTAGTTCTTTCTAAAAGTATTTGTATGGAGTGTAGCAGTGTACGGAAGTGACACATGAAGGATAAACAAGTTAGACAAGAAGAGATTAGAAGCCATTGAAAAATAGTCCTACACAAGAATGCTCAAGATTCGATGGTTAGATCACGCAACTAATGAGGGTACTGAACAGATTTGGGGAGAAGAGAAATTTGTGGCGCATCCTGACTAGAAGGGACCTGTTGGGAGGACACATCCTGAGGTATCAAGGAATCGCCAATTTAGTGCTGGAGGATGTGTGTGTGTGTGTGGGGGGGGGGGGGGAGCGTGTAAAAACTGTAGTGGGAGGCCAAGAGATGAATACAACAAGCAGATTCAGAAGGATGTAGGTTGCAGTAGCTACTCGGAGATGAAGACGTTTGCACAGGGTACACTAGCGTGGAGAGCTGCATCAAACCAATATTTGGACTGAAGATCACAACATGGAAGTGAATTAGGTCTAATTATTAGTGTTAATGATGGTGTGAATGGAAAGTAATATAATAAATGAATACTTTTATGTCTATTAACTACGTACACGTTAGCGCGAGAACTGTGGTTCTACAGGGAGAGTAAATTATGCTCTCAGGAAAATTTTATAAAGTGCAGCTAGCTAGTGTATGGAACTGGGGAAACAATATCCATTTTACGATAGTGAAATTATTCAAAGAAGGCGTTGTTATGATAATTGTGTATTTTATGAATTTTATAATTTAATAAATCATTCATAAAAGCTATTAAGCTGTGATTGGCCACAAATAAAAGACGTGAGATTCATGGTTTTATACTAATATCATACTGGCTACAATGTGTAGCAAGGACAGTGAGTTGGCGCGTATTTTGTGGACTTAGAGGAGTGGTTTCTAAAGTCTAAGGACAGTTCGGAGCCCTGCCATCGTCACGTTCGGACGCATACATGAGGAACTCTGAATACATGTAATATTTTTGCGAAATAATAAGAAAAAGTCGACCGTGGAGTGCCGCAAAGTGAACGATAACTTGTGAGAAAAATGCGTACGCAAAATTCCGGATTTTATGTGAACTGGGTCTTTTTATTAAGCCAAATCCGCGTGGCGCCGTCTTATACAAATCGACACCACAAACTGAAAATTTGTAGTGGTCAGTTTGTGTAATATTTGAGCGATCATTCTGTCACAGACAATCTGTTTCATAATATTCCCGGTAGCAGGTTTGGTTAAATACCATAAGCTGGTTATTACGAGTGAGTGATAGCATGTGAGTGACGGAACTGTAACTTCGTCACATGGCGGCATTTAGTATAAAATGAGTAACAAAATATCGGAGTTTTCACTAGCAGACTGTCTCTCGTTTAATACCTATGTTAACCTGACACCAGAAAACATCTGATGCAACCTGTGGAGGCGAGTAGTGTAGCTAGCTGCCGCTACGGCTCTTTCTTGTCGAAGAACACTACACGCGTTTTCTAACAGATGAGGGTGTTGATCAAACTGCGGAAGAAGAAAATGGCTCTGAGCACTATGGGACTTAACTTCTGAGGTCATCAGTCCCCTAGAACTTAGAACTACTTAATCCTAACCAACCTAAGGTCATCACACATATCCATGTCCAAAGCAGGATTCGAACCTGCGATCGTAGCGGTCGTGCGGTTCCAGACTGTAGCGCCTAGAACCGCTCGGCCACTCCGGCCGGCTGCTGAAGAAGAAAGGAGAGTACGATGAGTGATATGTATTCTGTAGGAAATAAGAGATAACTGCGACGTTGCATTATATCTTTCCAGTGCTCTTTTGTATGGCTCCGTCCTGCACCGCACGTCTCGCTCAGTTTTTCCAATTTAGCCTGGTGCTTTCTCTTTTCCTTTCTCGTGGAGGTCTCCAGTGCCATACTGTAGAAGGCAATCTTTCCTCTGAAATTTTTCTTATATGTTAGACATTTGGTTTTATTTGTGTCTACAGTATCATCGGTAACCACCAACTCTTCACGCAGAACTTCATATCTTATTTTTTCTCTTCCATTCACTTCATAACTTCGTCTCCAGAACCTCATTCCCATTGCCCTTAATTTGTTCTCATTGATCCTGGAGATCTCCCACATATCAGCAACAAACATAGAGATGCTCTTAACCATAGTTTTGTATGTCCATATAACTAGCAGTAAATAAACCTAGAACACTATTTTCATCTCTGATTTATCCCAGAGCCAACTGGTTTCGGCATTCTTTTATAGTATCATCAGGATCTCTATGGTAACATAGTCGCTGAGCTTATATTTCGAGACAAAATTTCATGCAAAAGAAAACCAGTATCCGCACTAGGGGATTTAAAACGGCTGTACACTCGTGAACAATCTGCTCGCACCACCTTTTTTCACAGAATTTTTTGACGTATTTTTACTCGAAATAATGGAGTGTAGCCGCTTAAACGCCGGCTTTGCGTATCCTGTTCTGTACTTGATTGCCTCTTTGCTTCCTTCTACGTCCGAAATGACTGTCCCTAAATATTTATATGAACGACTACGCTTTATTACAGATCTATCACCCACAACACGATCCTCCTCATAACACCAAGAACCAAGTATTTAGTCCTTGTGAAGTTTTGTTTCATATCCCACTGCCCATACACTTCTTTAAGCTTTCTTAATATGTCATGTACATCCTCTTCTTCCTCGTCTAAAATGACCTGATCGTAGGCGAAATTCGGCGGAAACAGGGTGTCATTAATTACTTTAATCCTCATGTTTCTGCACTTACTTTCCCAGTTTTTCGGTGCTTAGTTCAAAAATACTTCAGAGTGGGCGCTATGTATCCTCCTTGTCTCCTTCATTTGGTATCCTTAAATTTCTTTCATAGTGACTCTCCAGTTTTAACACAACAAGCATTACCTGCATACAGCTTTCTAAAGCCTTGCACATTTCTTACGCTGAAATATCTAAAGACTTGCACATTTCTTACGCTGAAATATAAAACACTTGTGTACTAAGAACAGCACAGCATTGGCAAAGAAGACATGTAGTGAGCAGTGGGGTAATGTGACTAGGGTTGGAAGATTGGCCATTACAAGTTTTTGGCCTGAGCAGTGCCGCTCACTACCGAAAAATGCTCAAACTATTTGTAACAGACACCATCATCTTTGGCAGTGGATATGAAAGAGGAAGATTTTTCCACTCTTTTTTTTTTAGTAAACCATATCCGATTTTCACTCGTCTGATGTAAGGTAAGTGATTCATATTATTCTTCTTATCTCACTTATATCACATCAATGATTAAACAACCCCTCATTTCCTTCTTGTAAATTTTTTTCGTTTTCATTGTTTCATCTGTGAACCACTAGTGCTGACATTGTGTCCGATCAGTGAAACAGGCGACACTACTAGTAGGAAAATGTTACCAAGGTGTTTTCACTATTACATTGTAGTTTCTTCCATGAATCACGCATTTTACTACTGCTCAGACTGGCTTACTACCCTTTAAATACAAAACTGTCACTCTCCATTCCATTCCTCTGTGACGTTCTTGAATTTATTGATCAATTTAAATCGTCTCTGTTTTGTTGTATCTGGCCTAGTAAAAAAATCAAATAGGAAACTGTCTACTCCAGCGGCCACGAATTGTTTCAGATACTAGGGCATGAAAATGCCTAGAAAATACGTCCGGAAATCAGAACAACAAACGCGGGATGCTTCCAATATATTGTTTTCATGTGAAAACATTTGCTATGATAAATGTAAAAATCAGCAATCTTCTATTAATAACCATGACGTTGTAAAAGTTCAGTTTCTCTTAGACCGGCCACTTTACCCCACCTACGCCTGTTATAAGTAAAATACAAATGATATTGACTGTTTGGTGGTGATTACAATATACAACATTTAATTAAACTGTAGTTTTTATACAAAACTTCGTTTTTCAGTGTGTGTATCCTACAGTACGATGTCAAATGAGTTCAGCAGTTCGGTTGCTTCAGTTGTTGCTCCTAGCACGTCTTACCACGTCCCTCTGCATTCTGTGAGTGGGAACTTTGTCAATATTTGCTGTACTGATTGATCAGGAGCGCCACAGTCGTATTGATGATTTTCAGCCACGCACCAGTTAAAGAGCATAGCATACGTTCTGGAATGCCGTGTTCTAATTCTGTTCATGTGGCCCCATATTTCCGAGGCAAATGAATTCGTGGAAGATGTTTGGTCGGATTTGTGTAGTTCATGCAGCTGTACTTATGAAAGGATACCCATTCTCATATTCATTGTTTTTTCAAATCATGGGTACGTTTCCTAAATTTAAGCCTGTTGCGGGATAACAAGATGAATGTATTATTTACTGGCAGATCTCTGGAGACAGAGATATGAATAATCAGCCGGCTGGTGTGGCCGTGCGGTTAAAGGCGCTTCAGTCTGGAACCGCGTGACCGCTCCGGTCGCCGGTTCGAATCCTGCCTCGGGCATGGATGTGTGTGATGTCCTTAGGTTAGTTAGGTTTAAGTAGTTCTAAGTTCTAGGGGACTGATGACCACAGATGTTAAGTCCCATAGTGCTCAGAGCCATTTTGATATGAATAATCGTGTTCCATTCTTGAAACATCCTGTACTCGTAGTTGTAGCCTCAGAGGAACAGGGGGAATTTTCAAGAGCAGAGGTAGCTTTGAGTGAGCTGTGGATCTGACTGCATCGCAGCACCAAAAAGTAGTTAATACAGGATAACGAAATTTCGGTAATACATTTGCCTGTTTTTGTTGTTGTCTTCGGTCCAGAGACCGGTTTGATGCAGCTCTCCATCCTACTCTATCATGTGCAAGCTCCTTCAGCTCCCAATACCTACTGCAACCTACATCCGTCTGAATCTGCTTAGTGTATTCATCCCTTGGTCTCCCTCTACGATTTTTACCCTCCACGCTGCACTACAGTACTAAATTGGTGATCCATTGATGCCTCAGGACATGTCCTACCAATCGATCCCTTCTACTAGTCAAGTTGTGCCACAAATTTCTCTTCTCCCCAATTCTATTCAATACCTCCTCATTATTCATGTGATCTAATTTTCAGTATTCTTCTGTAGCACCACATTTAAAAAGCTTTTATTCTCTTCTTGTCTAAACTATTCATCGTCCATGTTTCCTTTCCATATATGGCTACATACCATACAAATACTTTCAGAAACGACTTTGTAAGTAGGCTGTTTATGTTTTCTTATTGGCAACGTTACGTAGCGCTCTGTATGAAAATCACAGGCTGCGTTGTGTGCAGTCTGTGGTGTTGTTCCATTGTGTCTAACTTTTGAAGATTTAGTTCCATTGCGTCTAACTTTTGAAGCTTTTGCTGTGTTTGTCTCTGGTGTTGTTCCATTGTGTCTAACTTTTGAAGCTTTTGCTGTGTTTGTATCTGATTGTGTTCCATTTGTTGCATTAGCTGTAATAACTATGCATTAGTGTCTGGAATCTGTTCCTCTACGCTTTTCGGCAGTGCATTTGCACCGGCAACATTCGCATTTTGACAAGCAGAAAATGTGTCTTGACTTATTTGAGAAAACAGTGAGGACGCAAAACCTGAATCTACAGTATTTGCAAAATTGTGTCCTGTCATTTCGGATTCCTGTGGCGAGCTGTTGCCGAGCGATCGATCGATAGTGCTTCCCTGTTCACTAATTGTTTCACTGCCTACGCCATTGTTTGCCGCCCGCTCCATTTCCCTATGCACAATTACCAAATTACTATGTTGAACATTAGTTAATTCATTACACGGTGGCGCTAACACACTGCTTTTGTCTTCACTGTTATTTCCCAGTTTACTTTGGAACCTAGTATTACGTTTTTCACACGCCATTATTGTCACAATATTTCACACGACAACACAGAAAAACACAATTTGAAGAGCAAAAATAAGAGAACACATTAACATAGCACTGAAAATAATACCTAGTTAATTGCAAGCGCAGCTGCGAAATACTTGCTGCAAACCTACATGCATGCCACAACTGTTTTACTGTACAACTATGAAAAACTACAACTACAAAGGAAATTCTCTCTATAATTACGCGCTAGCAATAAACAAAAGCTACACCAATTACACAAACTACAAGAAAAAATCAGAAGATTCCAGTGAGGTATCCTCGGCTAAGGGTCGACATATGAAAAGTCCCCTTTTGAAAAATTATATACGATTGTGCTTAAACTGACACACAATACTTTTAGCGCAATGCAATCTGACTTTCAAAAATCCCTACAAAAAATGGTCCTGACTAACATTAACCTATGCGTTTCACAAATTACTTACCTCACAAAAATCTTCGTTACTCGAACTACTGCAATACAGCGAGCGCCACTACTGCCAGCTAAATAAAAGATTCAAACTACTGAAGGCACTAACTACTGATAGGCATAATTAGCAAATGAAAGATTTTGATAGAGAACAAACAATGTATTTACCTCAATAGTGTTCAAAAATGATAATATATATACAGCAGTTCATGACATCCATTCTTACAAATGTACTGTTTCTGATGGACACACGTCCAGATCATCCGCTCTCAAAAATGCGCCATCTCACTTCCCCACATCCACCACTGCTGGTGGCTCACCTCCAACTGCACAACGCTAAGCGCTGTTAACATCCAACTGCCCAACACTACAATGGCAGACAACAATGCAAACTAGCCACAGACTGCACACAGCACAGCCAGTGATTTTCATACAGAGCGCTACGTAACGTTGCCAATAAGAAAACATAAACAGCCTACTTACAACTTTCTGACACTGAAATCTATACTCGATGCTGACAAATTTCTCTTCTTCAGAAACGCTTTCCTTGCCATTGCCAGTCTACATTTAATATCCCCTCTACTTCGACCATCATCTGTTATTTTGCTCCCCAAATATCAAAACTCATCGACTATTTTAAGTGTCTAATTTCCTAATCTAATTCCCTCAGCATCACCCGGTTTAATTCGGCTACATTCCATTATTCTAGTTTTGATTATGTTGGTGTTCACCCTATATCCTCCTTTCAAGACACTTTCAATTCCGTTCAACTGCTCTTACAGGTACTTTCCTGTCTCTGACAGAATTACAGTGTCATCGGCAAACCTCAAAGTTTTTATTTCTTCTCCATGGATTTTAATTCCTTCTCCGAATTTTTCTTTTGTTTTCTTTACTGCTTGCTCAATATACAAATTGAATAACATCGGCGATAAGCTACAACCCTGTCTCACTCGCTTCCCAACCAATGCTTCCCTTTCATGCCGCTCGACTCGTATAACGACCATCTGGTTTTTGTACAAATTGTAAATAGCCTTTTCTCTCTGTATTTTACCCGTGCGATCTTTAGAATTTGAAAGAGCGTATTCCAGTCAACGTTGTCAAAAGCTTTCTCTAAGTCTACAAATGCTAGAAACGTAGGTTTGCGTTTCCTTAATCTATCTTATAAAATAAGTCGTAGGGTCAGTATTGCCTCACCCGTTCCAGCATTTCTACAGAATCTAAACTGATCTTCCCCGAGATCGGCTTCTGCCAGTTTTTCCATTCGTCTGTAAAGAATGTATTTAGCAGCCGTGACTTATTAAACTGATAGTGCGGTAATCTTCACATCTGTCAACACCTGCTTTCTTTGGGACTGGAATTATTGTATTCTTCTTGAAGTCTGAAGTTATTTAGCCTGTCTAATACATCTTACTCACCAGATGATAGAGTTTTGAAAGGGAGGCTCTCCCAAAACTATCAGCAGAGCCAGAATATTGAATGCCAGCATGCAGACATGCATTCACTGTGTGGTACACGTCCAGGAAGTCAGCTTGTGGGTTTTAATTAATGCCTGTTGCACTTGGACAGTCAATACACGGATGGTTAGTGCTGGTTGTGGATGACGCTGAAGTTGTCATCCATTGGTGTCCCATATGTGCTCCATTGGAGACAGATCTGGTAATCGAGCAAGCCAAGGCAACATATCAGCCTACTGTAGCGCATGTTGTGTTGCAACAGCGGCATGGGGGTGAGGATTATCCAGTTGGAAAACACTCCGTAGAATGCGGTTCATGAATGGCAGAACAATATGTCGAACCACCAGGCTGACTTTCAAACATGCAGTCAGAGCGCGTGGTATACCCACGAGAGTGCTCCTACTGCCATATGAAATCGTAACCCAGATAGTAACACCAGGGTTAGGTCCAGTGTGTCTAGGACTCACAATGGTTGGGTACAGGCCTTCAGTTATCCTCCATATAATCGACACACTGCCACCACTGGCACCGCTGCAGAACCAGCTGTCATCAGAAAACACAACAGACCCCAACCCAGCCCTCCAGTCAGTTCTCGCTTGACACCATTGATGTTGCAGATGCTTGTGATTTGGAGTCAGTCTGGCTCGGAGCAGACCTTGAAGTACCAATTTGTAATACAGTGATGTTCACAGTTTGCATGGTTGCTTTTATTTTACCCCAAAACAGTATAAACAGAAAGGTAGAAGCAATGGAAAGAAATCAGAACGTAAATAACTGAAACATCCATAACGGTAGTCGAAAATGTTCTTCGTTTTTTCCACCTTAACGGATTTGCACACACATAGCGGTGTGCTCAGTATGGGGTGTGACCCCCTCTGGCAGCAGTACAGACCTGACAATGATGAGGCGTGCTGTGAATGATGTCAGTCTCACGTTGAGGCAACAGCGTCTATGCTTGCTGCAGAGCTGCTCTCAGTTTTGTAGAGTGGATGGTGGATATTGACATGATGCATTCATTCCAGACATGTTGTATGGAATTCAAATCGGGGGATCGAGCAGGCCACGCCATACCTGCAGTCAATCACCCTTACTCTAAAAGGTCGAGCATTATCGACCATCGGTACTAAGAAAGTCTGTGCCCACAGCATCTCGCAACAACCGCAGATGTCGTCCCAAGATCTCGTCAGGATACCTGACAGCAGTCAAACCTTGCCAATTCATCCTTACGATTTCATAAATAGGGATTCCAGTGGTAAACATAATCCCTGTCCACACCGCTAGGGCCGCCCTAGATATCGGTCTCATGCCACTATGTTTGGGTTCCAAAATTGGGTTCCACGTGCCCTCCACACGCGGCTCCATCGAGAAGCACTCTCCAGACTACATTGGGACTCATCTGTAAGAATATCATTGACCCACTCTTCGACCGCTCAGTTGACATGTTGATGACTCCACTCTAGACGTTACCTTCCTTGAAGGTGTGTCAGAGATAGACAATAAATGCCACTCTGCCGAAGCCTTTTGAATTCCGTTTGCCTCGATACAACGCGTCCAGTGGATGCTACGAACCTACATGCCAGTTACCTTTCAATACTGAGGCGGTAGTGGAGTGCCCTTCTGAAGTCACACGTGGTCGGTCCTGCCCTGGTCTTCGGGATACAGTTTCGGTCTCTGTAAACTGTGACTACAACCGAGGAAAAACAGAACGATTCACACTAAGCCATCGTGCCACATCTGTTTGCGACTGTCCTGCTTCCTTTCTTCCTGTGGCCCTCCACCGCAGAGAGTCTGGTAGGCGTTTATCTGTGTCAGTGCACCGTCTGTGACTGTCTACACAGCGATTGTGGATCTGGGATTACCCAGTAAACACTACCTCGTTTCATAGGTGCCCCGACGTCGTTGTTGACGGGATTGTCCGTTCGATGGAATTCCATCTTTCTTGCAGAACAAAATCGTACGGGCATCTGGTTGACAGTCTGTATGATTATATCATGATTTAGACACATGACGGGGAAATAACGCTTCGTTACTTCAATTTTGGACACCAGTGTAGTTAGCTGTGTCACTGCGGTGCCGACTGCAACCCAGATTCCTGCTGCAGATACAGCAGTACGGTTGACACAACCGTAACTCAATGGATCTCGCTCCGTCTGCCGTCACCATCAGACATAATGGTGGTGTGAGCCTGAAGATGGTCCGAGGAAAGGGCCGAAATAGGTAGCCAACAAATAAAATAAATCTGAAAACGCGATCGACACTGCTTTTATTGATTTTTAACATTTCATACCGATTGCTATACTTCTGTCAAGAATGCTTTCTAAAATTTTGAACTTTTCCTTTCCTTCCAAAGAAACATGACAAAGCAGCCCTAAGCTACTAATGATTCAGAGGATACCACTGAAATGTCAGCTAGCCTTGAACACAGTTCTTTAGCGTTTCCTTCGACCTGTAATGTGAGGTTACCTGCTGGATGAGAGAGCAACTATTGGTGAAATAGAAGTGAGGTCAGGAAAATGTAACACACAGTGTGAAATATCTTAGAAAACCGAGGTGAAAATTAAGATAATTGGTTTTTTGACATTTGATTTCTTTTTGGTGGGATATTTCGTTTTTGTTTTTTGGTTAGGAATGTCTCTCTCCCTAGCAGGTACACAAGTTATATCTTGTTGTCTTTGAGAGACCTAGTGCTTGTTTTAGATAAGTCGATTTTACCTTTTCTAATGTTTCTAGATTTTTTTTCTGTCAGGGGGTCCCATATAACCTCCATCACGTACCCCAGGATTGGCAAGATTTTTGCGTTGAATAATTTCATGGCTGTTTATAGACTGGTAGGTGGATGTTTTTGATGTCCTGTATTGCTATTATTGCTTGGGCTGCACGTTCTGTTGTATGTTTTGTGAAGCATTTGGCTGTTGGTTGCAATGTCACTCCTAGGTATTTAAAGTCTGATGAGATTTTTATTTTTTATTCTCTGATGTTGATTTCCACATTCTTGGGTGTTTTGCCTCCTTTTCCGAAAATCATCATTTTTGTCTTTGTTATGTTTATGTTGCACCATTTGTCTACTTTCTCAATGATTTTCTGCAGCCGCGTGGGATTAGCCGAGTGATCTTAAGGCGCTTCAGTTATGGACTGTGCGGCTGGTCCCGGCGGAGGTTCGAGTCCTCCCTCGGGCATAGGTGTGTGTGTTTGTCCTTAGGATAATTTAGGTTAAGTAGTCTGTAAGCTTAGGGACTGATGACCTCAGCAGTTAAGTCCCATAAGAATTCACACGCATTTGAACATTTGATTTTCTGCAGCTTCTGTACATCTGTTGAACCTATGGTTATGTCGTCAGCGTACGCATATACGTATACATCTTCTTTATTTTCTCCAATTCGGAGTACTTCTTCAGTGGCAAGAATGTACAGCCAAGGGCTCATTGGGTCACCCTGTAAGACTCCGTTTGATTGCAGAATGAGGTTCGAAAAAGAGAGAGTGTCTGATATTGTGATTAAGTTGTATTCGAGGATTGACTTGATTATTCTTGCCCATACGCCATCTTCTCACATTGTGTTTTCCAGTTTTCGTACTATGAGATCTCTTTCCAGTAGGTCAAAGGCTTTGGTAAAGTCTATGAACACTGTGTACAACATCTGTTTCTTTTGTAGCGCTTCGCCGGCCGGAGTGGCCGTGCGGTTCTAGGCGCTACAGTCTGGAGCCGAGCAACCGCTACGGTCGCAGGTTCGAATCCTGCCTCGGGCATGGATGTGTGTGATGTCCTTAGGTTAGTTAGGTATAAGTAGTTCTAAGTTCTAGGGGACTGATGACCTCAGATGTTAAGTCCCCTAGTGCTCAGATCCATTTGAACCATTTTTGTAGCGCTTCGACGATGTTGTTTAGAAGAAACCTGACTGCCGTAAGGGTTGATCTTCCAGATCCTAAACACATTTGTCGTTCTGGGAGATGACTGTCCGCAGCGGCTTTGATTTTTCGTGTAATTATCTTTGAAAACATCTTGAACTGAGTATTTTCCAGGGCTATGTCTCTGTACTTGTTTGGGTCCGTTGGGTTTCCTCTACCTTTGTAGAGAACTTTTATTGTCGAGTGTCTCCATTGGGTCAGAATTATTGTAAGTTCCAGGCATTTGTTGAATACTTCGATTCATACGTGTAGGAAGGCCTCTTTCACATCTTTTCTATGTTCATTATATAGATTATCGGGTCCTTTTGCTTTCTTGTTCTTCAGTGCTTTTATTAGTTCTTTTACATCTTCTTCATTTAGAGGTTCCCATACGTTGTCTTTTTCCATAGTTTGATGTTGGTTTCTTTCTTTAGGGGTGTTTTGATTCCTCATTTGTTCATTATCTTACTGAAGTGGTCTTCCCATTCCTTCATGTCTATATTCGGTGTATGAGTCAGTTTTCTTGGTCTTGCCGCTATGTATGGGTCTTTTTCTGCTTCATCCACTTCCCTTTTTGCCTCTCTTTCTATGTATTCTTTTTTCTTCTCTTCTATTAGTTTTTTGTAGATTCTCCTCTCTTATGCGTACAGTTTGCAAGTCTCATCGTCGTGTTGGTTTCTTAATCTGTGGAGCGTTCTTCGAACAGCGTTCCTTGTGCTGTAGCATTCAGCATCGAACCATCTTTTTGCCGTACTTGTTGTCGGTTTTGTTTGTATCACAGAATTTTTTAGGTCGTCTTCTATTTGGTCTGTTGCTTTTTCAAGGTCTCCTTCCTCTATTAAAGTTTCTATTTGCGTTATTTCTTCTGGCTGGTTTGTTAATTTTTCTATATCTATTTTTCTTTCTGTTATTTGGTGTGTCTTTCTTGCTGGCGGTGAGGTGATGTTATTTATTTTTATCTTCATTGGAATGTGCTTTCGTATAGGAGTGATGGAGTCATGCCATATTGGTTGAATACTTCCTTTTATTTCTCCTCTTATTAATGCGATATCAAGTGTGCTTTTCCCATTGTGGCGTATGTATGTAGGTATCTGTCTATCGTTCAGTAGGGTGAAACCATCTTTTTCTAAGGTTTCAATGACTAGTCATGTTTTATAGTTCTCAGTGTCGATTCTGCGCTTGAGATCGCCTGCAATAATGGTGGGTTTGCTGTCGCATTGTTTGATGAGTGTGACTGTTTCGACAATTATTTCTACAGCATTTGTGTGTGGTTTAGAATAGGCTGCCATTATATTTATGTTTGCTATTTCTACTAGCATACTACTTTCTTGTTTTATGATTATATGATTTTTAGTGGGCGTCATCTAAGGTTTCAGTAGGATAGATATTTCTCCCATGGGTCGTCCTCTTTCTCCCTTCTTTGCCATTAGGTGATAAATGTAGAAATCTTTATGTTGCCAGTTGTCTGTCAGGAAGGTTTCTGTTAGAATTACAAGATCCGAGTTTCGCAGAATGTCTGTTACTGTTAGGTTAAGAGCACTTTTTATTCTTTCTGTATTCCACAAGACTGCTTTTATTTCTTGCTCTTCTGGTTTTCTTCTTAGTTTAGTTGAGCTCGGCTCCCTCTTCCACCGATCGTCTTCGGAAACGAAATCGACGCACTTTTATGTCTTCAGACCAGAATTCCGGTTCTTGTGGGATTTGTAGCTTTTCAAACGGAATGCATAATTTGAAAGCTTTTTTGTCGCCAAGTATGCGGAGTTCTTCACATTCTAGTTTTCCCAGTATTCCGTTCAACTCTCCATGCTACTCTATCCTGTGCAAACCTCTCCATCACCGAATAACTTCTGCAACCTACGTCCTTCTGAATCTGTTTACTGTATCCATCTCTTGGTCTCCCTCTATGATTTTTGCTACCAATATCCCCCCCCCCCCCCCAATACGAAATTGGCGATCCCTTGATCTCTCAGAATGTGATTGCCAACGGATTCCTTTTCCTAGGCAGGTTTCTTTGCTCCCCAGTTCTGTTCAGTAGTTCCTCATCAGTTACCTGATCTCCCCATCTAATCTTCAGCATTCTTCTGTAGCACCAAATTTCAAAAGCTTTCATTATCTTCTTGACTAGACTCTTTATCGTCCATGTTTCACTTCCATACGTAGCTGCGCTCCGTACAAATACTTTCAGAAAAGACTTACTGACGCTTAAATCTATACCTGATGTTAACAAATTTCTGGTCTTCAGAAACGCTTTTCTTGCCATTGCCAGTCTACATTTTGTATTCTCTATTTCAGCCATCATTAATTACTTTGCTGCCCAAACAGGAAACTTATCTACTACTTTGAGTGTATAGTTTCTTATCTTTTCAAACCTTGCCCATTTCATTCAACTGCTCTTCCAAGTCCTTTGTATCTCTGAGGGAATTGGAATGTCATTGGGAAACCCCAAAGCTTATTTCTCCTCCTTGGACTTTAATTCCTACTCAGAGTATTTCCTTTGTTTGCTTTACAGATTGCACAGTTTACAGATTGAATAAAATTGGGGACAGGCTACAACACTGTCTCATTCGCTTCTCAATCACTCCTTCCCCTTCATGCTCCTCGAATCTTATAACTATCATCTGGTTTAGGTACGAGTGGCAAATATCCTTTCTCTCCACTGTATTTTACCCCTGCTACCCTAGAATTTCAAAGAGGGTATCCCACTCAATATTGTCAAAAGCTTTCTCCAAGTCTACAAATGCTATAAACGTAGTTTGCCTTTCCTTAACCTATCTTCTATGAGAAGTCTTAGGATCAGTATTACCTCTTGTGTTCCTACAATTCTCCGAAATCCAAACTGATCTTCCACGAGATCGGTTTCTACCAGTTTTTACAGTCTTCTATGAAGAACTCGTGTTAGTATTTTGCAACGATGACTTATTAAACTAATAGTTCCATAATATTCAGACCTGCCAGTACCTGCTTTCTTTGGAATTGGAATCATTATATTCATATAAATTATAGAGCGCAGTAATCAGTCGTCCTTTTTAGATTTTATTATGCAAAATCAGATTCCGGCTAGTAGCTAGCCATTCTCAATGCGCTATTTTTTTTTTCTCAATACATGTAAGCCCCTGTTGTTCGGTCGTCAGTCACAGTATTCCAAGAACTGTGACTGACGCCCGAACAACAGGGACTTACATGCATTGAGAATAAAAAATAGCGCATTGAGAATGACTAACTACTACCAGAAATCTGGATTTGCATAATAAAATCTAAAAAGGACGACTGATTACTGCACTCTATAATTTATAAGTCACATACAGTTGCTGAGTGCATCCACTTTCCGAATGGAATGTAACCTGATCATTATATTCTTTCTTTAAATCTGTACTCATTTGGCCTGTTTCATACATCTAACCCGATGGAGAATTTTGTTACGGCTGGCTCTCCAAATGCTATCAGTAGTTCTAATGAAATGTCGTCTTCTCCCAATGCCCTGTTTCCTCTTAAGTCTTTCAAAGTTCTGCCAAATTCTTCTCGCAGTATCATGTTTCCCATCTCATCTTCATCTATGTGCTGTGCCCTCAAGTATAATTCCCTAGAGTAGACTCTCTACGTACTCCTTCTTCCTTTCGGCTTTCCCTTCTTTGCTTAGGACTTGTTTTACTTCTAAGCTCTCGATGTTCACACAGGTGGTTCTCTTTTCTCTAAAGATCTCTTTCATTTTCCTGTAGGCTCTATATACGAGAGCTGTTGGGAAAGGAAGATCCGATCGATCGCGAAATGAAAACCACAGTGAGAATCATTTTTTTTTATTCGCAACAGTTAGCCACACCTTCCAGTTGCCTCTCTAAATAGTAGCTGCTCCAACTTAGACATTTGTCGTGGTGTTGTACAAATTTTCCAGTGCCCTAATCACAGAAATCAGCCGCCTGTGCATTCCCCCAATTCTCTATGCTGCTGTCCCTTTCGTTGTTTGTGCCAAAATGTTGTCTTCACCCTCTAGCCAGTGTTTCATGTGAGCAGAGATGAACAATGGAGGGAGCCAATTAGGGGCTGTATTGTGGGTGATCGAACACTTCCCATCGACACGCAGTATGAGCGTCTTCGTTGCCCCTGCAGTATGCGGCTGAAAACTGTCTGAAGAAAAAAACGCGTGACCTTTATGTTATGTCAGCTGCATAGCTTCAAGCGAAGTCTCTCACCAGACCCAAATATTTGGCGGGAGACGCTGTTGTTTTAAGCATTTCTACGTGATCACTTTGCGCTCTAAACTGAAAAGAGAGACGTGTAGCGATCGACAGGCGCACTAAAGACACTGCCCAAAACATTTGTGCAAAGTTACATCGGATTCCCACAGTGATTTCCATTTTGCGCCTAATTGGACCTCGTATCTTTCCCCCACTAACGTATTTCGTTAAAGAAACAATTACCCCATTGGCGGACTGGTGTAACTTTAGAGGGAATTTGTGGCCGAATTTTTCTTGGGTAGAAAGGAGAAGTCAGCTCTTTACAGGCTTAGAAAGATAGGCTTCACTCTGGGCTTAGTGCCGAACACATAGGTGCACTACAGGCTACGCTCTTAGCTGAAGGAGCCGACTGGGGTCCAATGTTGAGTATTCAGCAGAGCAAGCCTATCATCAAACTCCATGCCAGTAAGAAGCAGTGACACCACTCTGCTCGTGTTAAATCAAATATTATGGTGAGCATAGCTGTCAGCTCTGATATGTTAGGACTTTTTAGAGTCAGAAGTTCAGATTCATGATGGATTTCACTTCATTACTGCATCCTCAGATGTGTTGGTATCTTCGATTCTCTATTCAGTCATTCACTGTACTCTTAATATAGTCAGGCTGATATTAATTTCACAAAGTCAGATGCGAGATTATTAAGCAATTCCAATGTGATCACATAACTTTGACAACTGATAGTTCCACTTTTGTAATGCTCATGTTCAATGCTGACGCTGTAGTTTTAATAATTTCCTCATTGTTTTCGGTGCCCTGCAATTCCAATGCTTTTAAGTAGTAAAGTAGAGAGTTCATAATTTTTTACTATCACATTTAATATCTTTCAATGATAAAAAGCAAATTCCCCCTCTTAAGATTCATTGCTACGGCCACAATATTTCATAGTATTAGTCAGTCCACTGTGTACATTATTTTCAGCTTCTTATCTCAAGGGCCAATGACTTTGCCGTAGTGGTAACACCTGTTCCCGTCAGATCACAGAAGGTAAGCGCAGTCAGGCTTGGCTAATACTTTGATGGGTCTGCTGAGTGCTGTTTGCAAAAATGGTGCACTCAGCCCTTGTGAGGTCAGTTGAGAAGCTAAGTGAGTAATGAGTAGTGGCACTGACCGCGAAAACTGAGGCCGGCTGGGAGAGCGGTGTGCTGACCACATGCCCCACTGTATCTGCATCTTTTGACGCATAAGGGCTGAGGATGAGACGGCAGCCGGTATGTACTGTTGGGCCTTAAAGGCCTGTTCGGATGGTGTTTTCTTGTGTCTCAAGGATGTAACTATGAATGCGTTAAATTCACTTACTCAAACACATGGGGCCATAATAAATCAATTCCACACTGATTTCAAAATTGGGTCTCGAGGGTGCCCCTCTATCACAGGTCATTCTGATTCAGTTAAATTCTCTTACTTACACACACAAGGTTTAGCACTATTAGCGTAACATAGTTCTTTGCAGTTTGCATCTAGAAATTCACTAGATTATTAACACTGCAGCGTCAAGAATACAGCAGGTATCAACGTCAAATTTTCATGAATTTTCCTATGTTCTTGGATGTGCAAGTGATAAGAATTTCGGTGCGACTATCGTGTAGAATTTGTGTATAAGAAACGATTGCGCAACGAGTATCTATTCAGAAATCAAGTTTTAATACGGTTGTTCGTGAGAATTTCATGTTATGCTCCGTATAAGTAGATTAGTGTAATAGCACAGAGCAAAACTCGACGGCAGCAAGCTAGTGGCAGCAAGCTATTTACAGGGAATAGGTAAAATAATGTGAACACCTGTACTTACTTGGGAATGGTTTCATAATAAGGGGTGGGACCCCCATCTTCCCGTAATACAGCTACGATTCTTCTTGGAATATTGGCATATAATGATTGTACAGGTCACAGAGGCGGAAATCTTCTCCGGAGTCTGCGCTCCAATACCGCCTCATAAGGGTTCGATGATATTCAAGTCCGGGGGCTGTGCTGGCCAGGAAATTGTTGCTGTTCAGTTGCATGCTCCAGCCTGTCCTGGCAATGTGAATGGATGCATCATCGTCCTGAAGTATGGCTTCATTGTTGGGGAACAACATTTGAATCTGGGGAGCACCTGATCACCTAAAACGTTCACAAAATCGTTAGCTGTAAAACAGCCTTTGAGAGTAATGGTGGGACTAGCAGAATACCATAATATAGCTGCCCACACCATCACACTTACACCTCCATGCTTAACCGTTGGAATCAAGCAATCAGGATTCTGCCTTCTTTTGACATTCTCCAGAGGTAGATCCGGCCTGATGTTGGAAATAACGAAAACGTTGTCTTGTCGGATCATATGACGTGTTTACACTGATTAGCCGTCCAGGATTTATGTTCCCTGGCTCCATGTTTTACGCTCCTTTGCGTTGGTTGTGGTCGCTAAAGGTTTCGGTATAGCAACTCGTCCATGAATATCCGCTTTATGGAGTTCTCGATGGACAGTGTCGATAGATACTCGAAGATGGTTATTGAAATCTGCAGTCACAATAGCCGCTGTAGGTTTGTATTGTTTCGACACATTTCGTGTTAGCGTACGACGATCTTTGTCATTTAGTTTTGATTTGTGCCCACTATTACGTTTACACGATGATATCTTTTCATGTTCTGTGTAGGCTGCTATGACTGTTAAAACAGTTGGGTGTCTTGGTTACCGATGCTCCAGCTAATCGGGCCCCCACAATCTGCTCTCTTTGGAACTCTGTTAGGTCTTTCATTGCACGACGACCTCGGCCTCAGAAGGCAAATATGATTTGTGCACTACTCGTAAATAACCTGTACTGATGCCTGCTCTGTACTGAACACGCACAGTTCAGCGCGACGCATGCCTCACCTGCGTTGTTGATACTCAAACACAACCATTCCACGACTACCACTGTTAACATTATTTTGCCTATCCCTTTTGAAGCTGTTTATGGTTCAGCGATATTACTGTTCGCCTTGAACGCGACTTCAAATGTGAATGTGGAATCGATAAGCTCAGGAGGGTAAGAACTGATGCCATCCAAAATTTAGTGGCTACGTGTGACTAGTGTCCGAAAGAACAGACATAGATTTGCCGTGCACAATTAGATAGCCATTTCATTTACTCTGAGTCGGGTTATGGTCTGTTTGAGGTAAGTCAAGAAACCACGGCAACAGTGCAGTAAAGCCTGGACCACCTGGGTTTTTAAGCACGGCGAATACTACTGCCAACACATACCGTTTGGTAGTAGTGGTCATCTGTTGGTTATGATAACCGAATCCGATCACCACCACTTATAAGGAAATTCCCTTTCGGACTCATACATCTTATTCTCCACTCTAAAAGTTGGAATGAGTGGGAGGGACAGGAGATCCTTGTCTCACTCCGCAATTAATATTTTACCTATTTTTTTTCTCCTGTACTCAATTCTAATTTTGTTTCACGATATAAGCTTTTGACTGCCCTTATGAGGTATGTGGATTTCCACTGTCACCATCAGTTACTGAATACACACTTTTTACAGTGCAAAGTACATTTAAGGGCAGAGCTGAATGTCTGGTGCACTAGCAAATAGTTCAAATGGCTCTGAGCACTATGGGACTTAATTTCTGAGTCATAAGTCCCCTAGAACTTAGAACTAATTAAACCTAACTAACCTAAGGACATCACACACATCCATGCCCGAGACAGAATTCGAACTTGGGACCGTAGCGGTCATGCGGTTCCAGATTGTAGCACCTATATCTCGGCCACCCCGGCCGGCAGGTGCACTAGCAAGAATGTGTTAAATTATAGTCTCCATTATAAACCGTCGTAATACTCAACTGGCCATTAAAATTGCTACACCAAGAAGCAATGCAGATGATAAACGGGTATTCATTGGACAAACATGTTATGCTAGAACTGACATGTGATTACACTTTCACGCAATTTGGGTGCATAGATCCTGAGAAATCAGTACCCAGGACAAACACTTTTGGCCGTAATAACGGCCTTTATACGCCTGGAGATTGAGTCAAACAGAGCTTGGATGGCGTGTACAGGTACAGCTGCCCATGCAGCTTCGACTTGATACCACAGTTCATCAAGAGCAGTGACTGGCGTATTGTGACGAGCCAGTTGCTTGGCCACCATTGACCAGACGTTTCCAATTGGTGAGAGATCTGGAGAATGTGCTGGCCAGGGTAGCAGTCGAACATTTTCGGTATCCAGAAAGGCCCGTACAGGACCTGCAACATGCGGCCGGGCATTATCCCGCTGAAATGTAGGGTTTCGCAGGGATCGAATGAAAGGTAGAGCCACGGGCCGTAACACATCTGAAATGTAACGTCCACTGTTCAAAGTGCCGTCAATGCGAACAACAGGTGACCGAGACGTGTAACCAAAGGCACCCCATACCATCACGCCGGGTGACATGCCAGTATGGCGATGACGAATACATGCTTCTAATGTGCGAACACCGCGATGTTGCCAAACACGGATGTGACCATCATGATGCTGTAAACAGAACTTGCATTCATCCGAAAAAAATGATGTTTTGCCAATCGTGCACCCAGGTTCGTCGTTGAGTACTCCATCGCAGGCGGTCCTGTCTGTGATGCAGCATCAAGTGTAACCGCATCCTTGACCTCTGAGGTGATAGTCCATGCTGCTGAAAACGTCGTCGAACTGTTCGTGCTGAAGGTTGTTGTCTTTCAAACGTCCCCATCTGTTGACTCAGGTATCGAGACGTGGTTGCACGATCCGTTACAGCCATGCGGATAAGATGCCTGTCATCTCGACTGCTAGTGAGACGTGGCCGTTGGGATCCAGCACGGCGTTCCGTATTAACCTCCTGAACCCACCGATTCCATATTCAGCTAACAGTCATTGGATTTCGACCAACGCGGCAGCAATGTCGTGATACGATAAACCGCAATCGTGATAGGCTACAGTTCGACCTTTATCAAAGTCGGAAACGTGATGGTACGCTTTTCTCCTCCTTACACTAGGCATCACTACAACGTTTCACCAGGCAACGCCGGTCAACTGCTGTTTGTGTATGAGAAATCGGTTGGAACTTTTCCTCATGTCAGCACGTCGTAGGTGTCGCCACCGGCGCCAACCTTGTGTGAATGCTCTGGAAAGCTAATCGTTTGCATATCACAGCATCTTCTTCCTGTCGGTTAAATTTCGCGTGTGTAGCACGTCATCTTCGTGGTGTAGCAATTATAATGGCCAGTTGTGTATATGGTCCTGTGGAGTCGCTAATAGATGTCAACAGCACAATTCGTAATATATCTTTGAGTGCCCTTAAAAAACTAGTGACAACATATGAAATTGGTCATTTGCCAGTGACTGCCAGAAGTATTGAAAATATCACTCATAATCATTATTTACAAGTACATAAGCAGTGGGCGCAAAACATGGGTAAGTGTAAGATATTTCTAAATTTCTCCAGGACCATCAATCCGAATAGAGGACTAACCACACTGAGTAATCAATGACACTAACTTTGATCATCACATTCAGCAATAGTTCGCGGTATTTTTTACCCCGAAAAGAAACGGAACTTCCAATATTAAAATACTTCCAACAACGCTGAAAAAGTAGTTTTACCCTTAAATTCGTCGTCGTTTTCGCTAAGTAAGTCCTCTGCAACGCACTCGTCAACAGCTGTGCTACACACTGCATATTCTGGGAAACAATAACTTAATAACAGTTGACGTAATTCAGGATCATCCACCTGCAACGAATGCTGCAAATGACGCCCTTCTGGATACTGGAATGTGGTCACAGCAGTTACCTTATTGATCAAGAAGCGGAATGTGAAATATCTTAATGTGTCAATACCTTCACCGCCACAACCCAAGAAGGCGGAAGGACTTTCGCAGCAGTAACAGGAAACATGCGAGCGGCTGTAAACGCACGCGACGAGCCATTCACCTTCACTTTCTCCGCGGCCAATCCCACCGCAATTAAGTGACTGCCACGCTCTTTTCTCTGCGGTCTTCCAGTTCTGTTCCTGACCGTCTTGCTTCTTTCTTGTTGCATTCCTGCCACATATTTAATCGCATTTCCACTTTCACAGACGCAGATGCCATCTGTCTATTACAGGGACACGCTTTTGCATCACCGAAACAGAAAATGAGTGCTACCACTTCGGAGTTATGAGTAAGGTCTTGTTATATAAAGCCGTAAGTGAATTGCAATCTTGTAATGGTAGCAGTTATCAGGAACTAGCTTGCTAAGTCTTAGTGCTTGCAATACTAGAAGCAGCGAACCTCCTAAAGTGCTATACTGTTTAAGATCCCAGAGGTGAAATTTGGAACATTGTTCATATTCTGAAGACGGCTGAAGTGGCCGAGCGGTTCTAGGCGCTACAGTGTGGAGCCGCGCGACCGCTACGGTCGCAGGTTCGAATCCTGCCTCGGGCATGGATGTGTGTGATGTCCTTAGGTTAGTTAGGATTAAGTCGTTCTAAGTTCAAGGGGACTGACGACCACAGAAGTTAAGTCCCATAGTGCTCAGAGCCGTATTCTGAACTACATTGTCGGGCCATAAGATCATTACTGAACTGTGTTGATATCAGTACATTTTCCTTTTCATGTTTGTTTGTGGTCATTCGTACATGTTTTCGTTAGGAATATTAACATATGATGGGACAGATGTCCATGCTCGGTTCACCTATCAGAGAGATGCTCGTAACAGCATACGGAAAATATAACCACTATGTACACTACTGATCATTAAAATTGCTCCACCAAGAAGAAGTGTAGATGATAAACGGGTGTTCATTGGACAAACACATTATGCTAGAACTGACATGTGATTACATTTTCACGCAATTTGGGTGCATAGATCCTGAGAAATCAGTACCGAGGAGAAACACTTCTGGCCGTAATAACGGCCTTGATACGCCTGGACATTGAGTCATACACAGCTTGGATGGGGTGTACAGGTACAGCTGCCCATGCAGCTTCAACACGATACCACAGTTCATCAAGAGTAGTGACTGGCGTATTGTGAAGAGCCAGTTGCTAGGCCACCATTGACCAGACATTTCCAGTTGGTGAGAGATCTGGAGAATGTGCTGGGCAGGGCAGTCGTGCATTATCCTGCCGAAATGTAGGGTTTCGCAGAGAACGAATGAAGGGTAGAAAATTGTTCAAATGGCTCTGAGCACTATGGGACTTAACTTCTGAGGCCATCAGTCCCCTAGAACTTAGAACTACTTAAACCTAAGTAACCTAAGAACATCACACACATCCATGCCCGAGGCAGGATTCGAACCGGCGACCGTAGTGGTCGCGCGGTTCCAGACTGTAGCACCTAGAACCACCCGGCCACCCAGACCGGCCATGAAGGGTAGAGCCACGGGTCGTAACACATCTGAAATGTAATGTCCACTGTTCAAAGTGTCGTCAATGCGAACGAGAGGTGACCGAGACGTGTAACCAATGGCACCCAATACCATCACGCCGGGTTATACGCCAGTATGGCGATACGAATACACGCTACCAATGTGCGGTCCCCACGATGTCGCCATACACGGATGCAATCATCATGATGCTGTAAAAAGAACCTGGATTCATCTGAAAAAATGACGTTTTGCCATTCGTGCACCCAGGTTCGTCGTTGAGTACACCATCGCAGGCGCTCCTGTCTGTGATGCAGCGTCAAAGGTAACCGCAGCCATGGTCGCCGAGCTGATAGTCCCTGCTGCTGCAAACGTCGTCGAACTGTTCGTGCAGATGGTTGTTGTCTTGCAAACATCCCCATCTGTTGACTCAGGGTTGCACGATCCGTTACAGCCATGCGGATAAGATGCCTGTCATCTCGACTGCTAGTGTAGTGATACGAGGCCGTTGGGATCCAGCACGGCGTTCCGTATTACTCTCCTGAACCCACCGATTCCATATTCTGCTAACAGTCATTGGATCTCGACCAACACGAGCAGCAATGTCGCGATACGATAAGCCGCAATCGCGATAGGCTACAATCCGACCTTTATCAAAGCCGGAAACGTGATGGTACGCATTTCCCCTCCTTACACAAGGCATCACAACAACGTTCCACCAGGCAACGCCGGTCAACTGCTGTTTGTGTATGAGAAATCGGTTGGAAACTTTCCTCATGTCAGCACGTTGTAGGTGTCGCCACCGGCGCCAACCTTGTGAGAAAGCTCCTAAAAGCTAATCGTTTGCATTTCATATTATATTCTTCCTGTCGGTTAAATTTAGCGTCTGTAGTACGTCATCTTCATGGTGTAGCAATTTTAATGGTCAGTAGTGTACGTATTACGTGTACTTATTACGTGACCTAAGAATTTTATTTCCTTCCTAGCAAGCTAGGGTTTCGTTAAATTTACTGTTACTCCTCTTGATAGAAACTTGTCTAGCATGTTTTGTATTAAATTAAGATGTTCCTCCCAGGTATCTGTCACTATCAAAAGGTCATTCTCGTATGTTGTGGCCTGATCTAACAACTGGGGTCCTAGTACTTGATTCTTTTGATATCAGGTTTTGCCAAGATGAAGAACTCAAATCAAGTGAGGTTAGATATTTCTTACAAAAAAACTTCTGAATTTGTTCATCTAAGTTTTCGGGTCTTGTGCGCACTGGCATTATGATCTTGTTGATGTCTCATGCGTCGAGAACTAAACGTATACTTTTATCTGCTTTGGTTATGGGCAAAAGAGGACTGCTAGATGGTGAATTTGATGTTTCATTAATTCCCCAGTCCAGCATTTTTTGGATTTCTTTCATTACTTCGTTTGCTTTGTCCAGATACCTGGTCGTTCACTGAATACTTCATTGTATCTGGATAATAATTTTGTTAATCGTCCAGCCTCTGAAGCGTCAGTCCAAGTTGCCTCTCTCACCTTTTCCTCGACTGTTGCAGCTATGTCACTCATATTACTGGGTGCATCATTACTTCGGTTATTGTGACGCTATTGTGGGTGCTGAAATTCCAACACTAACAATTTCTAAATATTTACTAAGATGGTATCTGTTCTTTCGGACATGTGCGAAAGGCTCACCGGCTACTTGGGTCCCATCATTGTGAATACTGATTATTTGTCATGGTTACAGCCTGTATATGATTTATAGGCTGACCTGGATTCATAGAATTGTGTTGCGGCTACCAATGACTTGGCACTGATTGTCGCCAGTACTCATTTTAATCGCACATGTTTTTAGGTTTATCCTTGTAGGGACTGTCCGATCTATTGTCATTTCGTCTTTTACAATTACTATTCTTGTTGTTATTATTAGCATTTTCGTTATTATACTGCCTCTGATTACCATTCGGATGCTGGTAATATTAGACTTCTGGTAATTATTGTTATTGTTGAAATAGTCAGAATTTTGGTTGTGGGAATATCTACTATTATTATATTTCCCATTATTATAAGTATTGTTTTTATTTTTCTTGGGACTACCTTCGCCCCTATTTCTACTGTTTCCATTCCAGGAAGCTTTTCCATTAGGACTGTTGGTACTACTTGTCGCGTCAGAAATCTTTCTGGCGTCTTCTTGAACTAAATCTAGGGAACCGATCACAGATAAAAGTTCCCTCAAATTAGTATCTGTGACACTGAACATTTTTTCTCTAATATGTATCACCAATCTAGCCTTCAATACACGTAACAAGTCCCGTGCTCAGAGCCATTTGAACCATTTCTGAAGAGCCGAAAGCAGGGAAGGTAGTTAAGTTGGACGCTGGCGTCTGGCGATCTAGCTCACCCCAAGGTGTTCCACTGAGTTCAGATCGGCAGGCCAATCCATGTCAGAGATGTTTTTGTCTGCAACGCATGACTAATAAGTGCAAGTTTAGGACAGAGTACAGTTTCTTGCTGACACAACCGTTGTCTCCGTATTGTTTGTTTACTGCACGCGGTACAGAATGGTGTGAAATCTGGTCATACCCTTCCTTAACTACAGTAAGGGGACCACCGAGCAAGGTGGCGCAGTGGTTAGCACACTGGACTCGCATTCGGGAGGACGGCGGTTCAATCCCGCGTCCGGCCATCCTGATTTAGGTTTTCCGTGATTTCCCTAAATCGCTTCAGGCAAATGCCGGGATGGTTCCTTAGAAAGGGCACGGCCGATTTCCTTCCCCATCCTTCCCTAATCTGAGCTTGTGCTCCGTCTCTAATGACCTTGTTGTCGACGGGACGTTAAACACTAACCTCCTCCTCCTCCTCAATAAAGGGACCACGCTCTTTCCATAGCAACCACTTCCATTCTAGCTCCACCGTACTCCACTATTGCGACTAGGCATGATGGCAGGTAACGTTCTCCAGAAATTCACCACAGCTAAGCCCTTCCATTGGATGAGCCCGGGGGTACCGTGATTCGTCACTCCAAATAATTCATTTCCAATCATCCACTGACCAGTGGCGTTGCTCTTTACACCAACTGAAGCGCCACATAGCACTGACTGCAAAAACGAGAGGCTTCTGAGGAGCAGCTCGACCGCTGAACCCCGTTCCCTTTAACTCTTGCCTTTAACTGCCTATGCACAATCCTTCAGAAACTCACGAGTGAGTCTTTTCACTGAGTTTATGCGTCGATTTTTTTTCCCTAGAACCACCCTCCGCAATGCCCGACGGCCCCTGCCGGTCAGCACATGAGGTCTGCCTAGTCTTGGTTGGCTGTGATTAATCCACCTCACAATCACATCACCAACAGTCGGTTTGAGCAACTTTAGAAATGTTTAAATGTTGCTGAAGAACCTGTTACTCAAGTGACATCCGGTGACTAGTCCACGTCGAAGTCGCAGAGCTTGCTTGACCGAATCATTCTGCCTCGTCTTATACCGACAGGACATGTGCGCCTCTCGTGAGACTAGTTAAATAAAAATGAAGAAGTGGAGCCCTCCCCCTCCCCCCACGCCCACACCGGCATGATGACGAACACAAAAGGTCTACTGCCATATATGCAAAAGGGTTGGCTTTTAATAGAGTGAGGTCTCGCAGGATACTTCGATGTTTGCGAACGTTTGGTTAAGGTTACCATTAATACGAGCTCATCTGGAGATAGATTGGGTCGAAAGTTGAACCAAGGGTAGCGGTTTGAAGGGAAGAAAGGGGGGGGGGGGGGAAGTGCCAAGGCAAGACCCAAGGGAAAAAAACCTCTGCGAAGGTGGGGTCGTCTAGTGAGAACAGTAGCGGATTTCTTGCTGCCTGCGACAGGTCATGCAAGGGTAGGCTTTGTTATTAGTGGGTATCTTGTATGTCGATGCGATGTCGGAACTGTCACTCCGCGGCCGCCGCAGGTTGCCGCTTTTCACTTCTCGGTCAGCTTCAGTATACCTGTAACAGTTATGTTCATCATTGTTTTGCGTCCGATAGGTCATATATCAGGTTCACACTGTAGGGTAATGTTGGCGATTTGTTTGTGCACCAGTGTGAAAGCTTGTCCGTTTCCCTGCTGTAGCCCGTTGGTCGGCTTTTATAGTCGCGTGGCGTGTTTTTTGAATACATCCTTGACGTTTTCAAGCCGGTATTTATAGTGTAGATCCACGGTGTGTGTGTAGCGTGGAGCGTTCCTAATGATGCGTAGCACTTCGTTCTGTATGGTCTGCAGACGGCGCAGTCATGTAGGAGCAACGTATCCCCAGACGAGAGCTGCGTACATCAGACGTCTAATCAGTGTCATGTATATGGACCTCGACACTGTCTTATTCAGTGTACTTTCCCTTTTGAGCACTGAATGGAGTTGTTGGAGCCTCGCGTTCTGTATTTCGAAAGCTTCTATTCTCTTCCTGTCTGAACTGTTTATCGTCCATGTTTCACTTCCATACATGGCTACACTCCACACAAATAGTTTCAGAAACGACCTCCTGTCACTTAAATCTATACTCGATGTTAACGAATTTCTCTTCTTCAGAAACACTTTCCTTACCATAGCCTGTCTACATTTTATATCCTCTCTACTTCGACCATCATGTTATTTTGTTTCCAAAATAGCAAAACCCATGTACTACTTTAAGAGTCTCATTTCCCAATCTGATTCTCTCAGCATCTCCTAATTTAATTCGACTAGATTCCATTATCCTCGTTTTACTCTTGTTGATGTTCATCTTATAGCTTGCCGGCCGGTGTGGCCGAGCGGTTCTAGGCTCATCAGTCTGGAACCGCGCGAACGCTACGGTCGCAGGTTCGAATCCTGCCTCGGGCATGGATGTGTGTGATGTCCTTAGGTTAGTTAGGTTTAGGTAGTTCTAAGTTCTAGGGGACTGTTGACCTCAGATGTTAAGTCCCATACTGCTTAGAGCCAGTTGAACCATTTTTTTGGCTCCACTAGCGTAGGAGCCGTCATAAGAAAGATGACCGGACACACTTCATAATAATGCCCACTAAGAAGTGTCCGGATAGTATTGTTGAGATATTGAAAACTCGTCGCCAGTCAGAACGATCTAGATTACTGAGAACTACCGTTTCAATGGTGACTGGAATCGTGGTTGCAAAGCTATTTTAAGTATTTTGTAACACGACGTGGTAATACATGCAGTACAACTGAAATGAAACTGGTAATGCGATAACATACATTTATATCGCAGTGTTTGTGTCCATGTCAATAGGCGTCTTCCTCTTTGTGAGACACACCTCATTACATATTTGTACCTCCGACGTTGTCTTACAAAAAGTGTGTAACACTGTTTCCAGGTGGACGCAACAGATGTGTGCGAGGCATCTGGGAGTCGGTTTCGGCGCGGGGCAAGAGCGCAGACAGGCAGCTGGAAATCGACGACAGGGCGACCGGCCCAGCAGAAGCGTGTAATTAGCTGCCATGTTTATGTGTCGCGGTGGAGGTTTCGGTAATCCATGCGGCGGGCGCGGCTGCGGTGACATCGCGTCTGCACACATAACACGGACGTGTACCGCGCACACACACACACACACACACACACACACACACACACACACACGCAGAGGCAGGCGACGCCTGGTCATCCCATCGCACGCGCGTTCGCCGCCCATACCGCACGGTTTTAGCGTAATTATTAATGCCCACTAGTAAATACTCCGGCTGTATTTACAATCATTATCGTGAATAATTTGAACAGTATAATAACCCGAAGCTCCCCGGTGACGCGGAGAACGAACTATGAACCAATAACGGGGAGAGCGAGACCTGGCCGCTATCCAAACATTGCATTAGCATTCGCTGGCAGCGGGCAGGCGCGTGGCCGCCGACTTGTGCAGGCGGCGCGCCACGGAGCCTACGATCTCCCTGCTTCCTGGGCCGTTTCCTTAGCGGAAACTCTGCTACAGTCTATTCAGACTGCGTATTTACGTGACTTTAAAAAGAAACTTTCAGCAAGTAGCTCAGGGGGATTTTTAGAATGCAGCCCCAAAGCGAATAAGAGAAAATGTCTTTTCTCAAATATAATCCAGAAAATTAATTATGTGAAACTGAAGCGAATATTTCATCATTTTACAGGTATTACATAAATTATTTTCACAGCTAAACTGAATAATAACAACTCATTTTTAACATGTGACAACATAACTCATAAAGTTGTGTTGCTTCATTCATAAGGGTCAATACGTCCTCGCTTACTGGCAAGGACAGTGTCCATCAATGGCTAAAAATGGTTCAAATGGCTCTGAGCACTATGGGACTTAACTGCTGTGGTCATCAGTCCCCTAGAACTTAGAACTACTTAAACCTAACTAACCTAAAGACATCACACACATCCATGCCCGAGGCAGGATTCGAACCTGCGACCGTAGCGGTCGCGCGGTTCCGGACTGAAGCGCCTAGAACCGTTCGGCTACTACCGCCGGCCGTCCATCAATGTTCAGTGTTGAGATGAATCTACTGGTGTACACTTATATGTGGCACACGAATATTGTGATGATACTAATGTAAACTACAATGAAACTATTATATTGTAAACGATTTATGTCTCTGATGGGCTGTATAATTCGGATCGCTGACTTTGCACGACCGCAGAGCCAAAGATCCTGCTTCTACATCTACATCTACATCTATACTCCGTGAGCCACCTTACGGTGTGTGGCGGAGGGTACTTATTGTACCACTATCTGATCCCCCCTTCCCTGTTCCATTCACGAATTGTGCGTGGGAAGAACGACTGCTTGTAAGTCTCCGTATTTGCTCTAATTTCTCGGATCTTTTCGTTGTGATCATTACGCGAGATATATGTGGGCGGTAGTAATATGTTGCCCATCTCTTCCCGGAATGTGCTCTCTCGTAATTTCGATAATAAACCTCTCCGTATTGCGTAACGCCTTTCTTGAAGTGTCCGCCACTGGAGCTTGTTCAGCATCTCCGTAACGCTCTCGCGCTGACTAAATGTCCCCATGACGAATCGCGCTGCTTTTCGCTGGATCATGTCTACCTCTTCTATTAATCCAACCTGGTAAGGGTCCCATACTGATGAGCAATACTCAAGAATCGAACGAACAAGCGTTTTGTAAGCTACTTCTTTCGTCGATGAGTCACATTTTCTTAGAATTCTTCCTATGAATCTCAACCTGGCGCCTGCTTTTCCCACTATTTGTTTTATGTGATCATTCCACTTCAGATCGCTCCGGATAGTAACTCCTAAGTATTTTACGGTCGTTACCGCTTCCAATGATTTACCACCTATGGCATAATCGTACTGGAATGGATTTCTGCCCCTATGTATGCGCATTATATTACATTTATCTACGTTTAGGGAAAGCTGCCAGCTGTCGCACCATGCTTCTGGTCTGAGATTGTAGTGTTGGGGTAAGAGAGCGCCTGGCGCACAGTAGTGAGTGTGTATCAGTGTGTGGGCGAAAGGGGATGCAGTAGGCAATTTTTGTGGTGTGCTATGTAAAGCCATAAGTGTTAGATTATAATCTACAAATTTTCTCATACCAGTATTTTGTGTTGCACCACACGTAAAATAGGTAGTTGCAAACGATTAGTGATTTTATAATGGAATGTGAAGTGAAATGATGAAATGTGAATTTATTTGTGACAAGAAAGGATTACTGGATTGATATCACAAAGAAGCTTTGCGACTACATGTATTGTTGAAAATATAAATGTGGAAGAGAAATCATTTCGCAGTTAAGGTAAATAAATTAATTTTTTATTACTTTCCTTTTGCCACTTCGTTAGTGTAAATGAGTTGCCTAACAACTGATAACAGTAACGTCAATGTTGAGTAGCCCCAAAATGTACGTAAACAGATTTGATGTACAGCCTAGTTAGATATTTCCCTAAGCTTTGTTAACACAGATATACGTAATTTTATGATTTCTCTTAATGCTTTTTAGTGGTGTTGGTTAATATTTGCTGTACAAACCTCATTGTTTGTGGCTACATCAGCAAAGAAAGATTTTCATTTAATAAAAATGAATGTAATTTTTCTGAGTCATGTAATTTCAATTTTCAGATGTTTATGAAAGCCGAACTTAACTTCGAATACAACTTCACTACTGAAAAGGTCAGTGTTAGTAATTCATCTAAATCACCATCGCCTCCCTGTCCAGATCGTATGTTTTTTTAAGACATCGAATTTTTTCTAAATGCTTTCATTTATCAGCCAAGAGAATTTCATGTGTATTTCAAAGTATTACGGTCGACATTGTACATCCCTGAGCCTGTAGCTAGTACATTTTATTCTTCTTCATGAGAGAGCAGAATATAACGCGATCCACCGTTCCTGCCTTAGAGATAAGATGATTTTATTTATTTGTAATATGCACAGGTACCAAAATTATGAGTTTTGAACAGGGTCAGATGATTCAGTTCCCAAAAGGCTGAATGTATTTTGCAGTGACTGTATCTCTTTATTGGTAGTGAGAGTTGCACTGCCCAATCAGTTCGTATGAACTTTTTTTAACAATGACACAGAGTATGCTCACCACTTGCAGTTACAACACGCTACACGATAACTCCAGTTCTGTATGCATCCCCAGTTCAAGTATTCATTTAAGTATTTCAAAATTTATAAAGAACGTTACAGTGTCTCTCTATGTTCGCTCTACGAGCTCGACGGCGATATTTTCAAATGCATTGTGAACGCATTCATGTAATGTAGGTCTGTATCTCAGGGTGGGTACGCCTGTTCCTTTGCAAAATCGAGTTGGGAGAAGTCTAATGGTGTGAGGTGAGATGATCTTGACTGTCACTCAGTCAGACCATCTCGTTCGATCCACTTATCCAGAAACGAAACTGAAAGACTTCTAGGAGGAAGAAAGGTGGTGATCCACCCTGCTGGAATACGACGTATCTACATCTATATCTACATCCATACTCTGCAAGCCACCTGACGGTGTGTGGCGAAGAGTACTCTGAGTACTTCTATCGGTTCTCCCTTCTATTCTAGTTTCGTATTGTTCGTGGAAAGAAAGATTGCCGGTATGCCTCTGTGTGGGCTCTAATCTCTCTGATTTTATCCTCATGGTCTCTTCGCGAGATATACGTAGGAGGGAGCAATATACTGCTTGACTCTTCGGTGAAGGTATGTTCTCGAAACTTCAACAAAAGCCCGTACCGAGCTACTGAGCGTCTCTCCAGCAGAGTCATCCACTGGAGTTTATATAACATCTCCGTAACGCTTTCGCGATTACTAAATGATCCTGTAACGAAGCGCGCTGCTCTCCGTTGGATCTCCTCTATCTCTTCTATCAAACCTATCTGGTACGGATCCCACACTAGTGAGCAATATTCAAACAGTAGGCGAACAAGTGTACTCTAACCTACTTCCTTTGTTTTCCGATTACATTTCCTTAGGATTCTTCCAATGAATCTCAGTCTGGCATCTGCTTTACCGACGATCAACTTTATATGATCATTCCATTTTAAATCACTCCTAATGTCTACTCCCATATAATTTATGGAATTAACTGCTTCCAGTTGCTGACCTGCTATATTGTACCTAAACGATAAAGGATCTTTCTTTCTATGTATTCGCACCACAACACTCCTTTCAAAACTCCTGGAGAGCGGCATACACACGTAATGTTACAAATGTCCCAATCGTGACACAGCAAACTCTTATAAAATATCCAGAGAGATATCACTGTTGGTCGACTGTCTCATTACATTTAATGTGTGACACGAAGATACACGGATACAAGTACCGGAGTTTAAGAAAAAAGTCGCATATCCCTACAGGTGGTAGTACTGGTCAAAACCAGAAGAAAATTATGTGGAATGATAGTTCGGGAAACATCACAGGCAGTTATTGCGTGCACTTACATTCTGTTACATCTTTCAGCACTCTTTCGCAGTGACTCACACATTCTTTCAAATACACCTGCCTGCCTTCGGACTGTGTCACATGCATTGGTGCAAGACTGGCCGCGGAGCATACGTCACAGCACGTGACACTGTTGGTGTTACGAGTGCCAGCAGCCGTCTCTGGGGGTGATGAAGTAAAGTAACTCTTTCAGACTAAGTTAACAATTCTTACCTACAAGTTTAAATTCATGGAAGCTCTCGACAGTACATGACAAAGTTAAGACCTTTAGTGGCTATCTTTTCACTGATTCCCAGTGAGCCGTGCATGGGGCCAAGCATTTGCGAAGTATGACGGACAAGGCGACTAGTGTGATGTCAGATGTTCGTTGCAGGACCCGTATTTCAGGTGGGTCCCACATTGGTCACATGCTATGGACATCGCTTTGTAGTTCAGGAATGAAAAGCGCTACCACATTTAAGTCTTTCCTACATGTCATAAGGCTGTCCCTCCAGTTTACAGATGGGATTTATTTTTCATTTAATGATCGGTTTCTCAATTCATACTTTGCGCTAGTGTAGCGCAACCTACTCTCGATAACTGTTTCTTGAGTGGTGGATCCTAGTGTACGATAAAGATAAGAACGGGACAATTATTTCCTCGAAAAAAGATAATCACGAAAAGCATAGGCTGATAAACTGGATAGCAGCATATACACAAAAATCATGGATTTCACAATAGATGTAAGAAACAACTCAATAATTCCTTGTCTTCGTCATGAATGACATATTACAAGGATATGAATATTTATTCTCAGAATGAAAACAGAAATCACCCTGAAATATACTGTATTATTCAAAAGGTTTGTGTTAGAAGTCTCTTTCAGAGACGGGGTAGTTTTCCATGAAATCTGAAGTTAATATTACTTCTCAGCATCTTCTAGCTGAGTTATATATTTAGCAGATAGGTAATAATTACCATAATTCACATACGTTTGTAATGCCAATTTCGTCTTTCTTCAGTGACCTATTCTTCCTGTCGAGGCCTCTGTCTGCAACTGTATTTGTTTCACTGGCCACAGAGAGAACCGGAAAATAGCTGTTTATAGTGTCTTATGCTATCTGTATCACAATCACCATGGCCGTCTCACGACAGAGTTCGACGAACTATTTACTACTGATGCCCATTACACACTGCTTGGCGATTGCTAGGCAACAGAGGCATTGTTGGACAGTAATAGCCATAGGTAATGATGGCCGGCATGAATTACAGTACCTGCATAACAGGTGTGGAGTGGTACATTTATGATGAAAAAAGGTACAGATCTCACCACATGGGAAAGTAGGAAAAAGACATAAACTTGACACAGATCATACTACCAACATAAAGATCGATATCTGATTCTCATTAACGAATAAGCCCTCCTCGGTTACTAATGCATATTTTGCACCTGTTATTCATGCTGGCTACCAAACCGCTGAGGAACCCTTGGGGGATATTTTTCCATTCCTCTCTCAAGGCGATTTACATTTCTTGCACTGTTGGGTGGGATGGTGTTCGTTGAGAAACATGTCTGCCAAGAGCATCCCAGGTATGCTCTACAGGACCTAGGTCCGCGGAGTATGCAGGCTATTCCATACCTTCAGTATCTTCATTTTCCGGTATGCCCAACACCTCCACGGTTCTGTCTGGCCGGGCATCTTCAACTATACACAGACTAACCTCTTAACAGACGGACATGATCCATGAATAGTCTTCCTGCAATAGCACTGTGCTGAAACGGTACCTCGCGAATTCGGCCACAGCGCATAATGCCTACCAATGCCATAACGACTACACCATACCGATGATGTTCATGAATATTCTTTGATGTGTAACATTTTCCCTTCTCTCTCCACAGTAACTGGGGACCGGAATCACTTGGTGCAGTACGGCAGGATTCATCGGAGAACTACATTCACCACCACCGTTGCTGACCCCAATCAACATACTCCCTACAGCAAGGACGATGGCATGGTTGAAATGGGAAGCATTTAACAGGCTTCAAAGACACGAATCACCCTGATTTAATCGTCGCGAAAAGCTCCTGGTAGAGAAGTGTACTCGTAGTGGTTGTAAGGTCTGCAGCGATCTGCCAAGGAGTGAGGTGTCTGTTCCTTTTCACCAATAGGACTACGTGTCGATCTTCTTGTGATGTAATGATCCATCTGCGACCACCGGCAAGCTATCGGATGGCATCTCCTCCTTCATCGGCCATTTTTTGATAGTGAGATGACACTATTGGACACATCCATTACTGTGACCACAGAGGTAACGCTTTCACCACCTTCAAGCCATCCAACTGCTCGTTCACGGTCGTAAGCATTCAAATGCCTTCCGGCTGACTTGTTTCAGTACCGCACGGAATGATACACTAATTGGTTCCACAAAAACATTCGTCAAACATCGTACAACTTGAAATGTCGAATGCATACAGAGTGTTCGTGCACGGGCTTCGTTGCAGTTATCAAGTGCCGCCTATTAAATTTCCTTCTACTCTCATTGGTCGGACGTTCCGTGGCAGATGTCAGTTTTCCCGCAGCAGCTAGCAGTAGTTCCTTAATAATTGGAAGTCATTCCTTAGCAGCTGTCAAGCAGCGTAGTTATTCCAAATGTACGTTACCAGCGGGTTTCTCTCAAAGACACTGACACTTTACTATCCTATGCAAACACCTGATTCTGCCGCCAAATTACTGCCTTGTACCTCATAAATTTAATACCTGCATACCAGGAACAACACCTCATATCAAATTACAGCTTTTGTCTAAGTGCTGACAGGAGCTCATGACCAGCTGTGACCTGTGTGGAGGTTATGAGGCTCGTGAGATCCTCATCTTTCAGAAGTGGTACCTAGGTGTAAGTTGTTCGTTCAGATAAGCATTTGTGGCGACTTACCGTTGGTGCGCTTCCGGGATAATTCTTTTGTATCATTTACTAAACTATTCAAGAGCGTTGTGGATGACGTAGCTTCGATACCAAATGTTGTGGCATAACTTCAACACGAGAGCTTCGTTGCCAGCATAGAGGAGCATGGACCACCCACCGACATAAATCTGCAGCAGGACTCCGCAATAACGCAGGCGCTGCACCTTGCCACGCGGTCTTCTGATTTCAATGGTGAAACCTTGTGGTCTTGTGTTTAACGTTGCTGATGGGTGTAAGCAAATATTACCATGCCAGACTAAGGTATTGCTGTTATATTTCTACAGCAATCGCTGATAGTATTCACCACTTCTTCACCATTAGCCTTCTCTCTTGCAGCAGCTTAGCATGCAAGCAACACTGTGATTACATCCAGACAATTGGATAATAATAATTATAATCTCTATTTTCGACTGTCTTTTATTTAAAGAGAACTCTTGCTGCCCTTGTCACCAGTGATGTGAAAGATTTCTATTTATCAGTGTGATTAAAATTGGAAGAAGATTAGTTTGGTGACGCGTCCATTTTTGAGCCAACCACGTGCTATTCCGAGCGAATTTGCACACCTCAGGAAAGCAGAGCCTTTGCAACCTAAATTTACTGCACGAAGTCCGCTCTATGTTATTCCACGTAATGCAGAATTATTCGTTGCATCTCGTTCTATACAAGCACGGTCCGCGCCCACCAACCATACCTGCTCACCAACAACGACTCGGTACCTGATTACCAGCACAACTGGTAACAAAACTAATCATAATAGATCACCCGCAGTAGAAACTGTAATGCATTGTTATTACATGGTTCAGTTCTGATTTTCATATTTGAATCCTGAGGTATACACTGTGACTCATCCCAATTTCTGAATAATTACAGTTCGGAAGAATGATATATCAGCAATTTTCTGTCTTAGTTTCCCTTAACTCCATCGAGTGATGAGTTACAGTGTTTATACTGAGATAGACCCTTTTTAATAGGACTGTGTAAAATTGATTTGCTTATGACACACAACTACAGTGAACCTTTATTTTCTTCATGGAAACAGTGCGTGGGATACGATGAGCATATAAGAGTATAAAATACGTTAAAGAAAAATATGAAGATAATTACACAAAAAGGAAAAAAGGAAAATTTTGGAGAGTGAAACATCAACATAAAATCCGAAAGTTTTTCGCTGTCCACAAGCGGTTGCTAAATATAGATAAGACAAGCATCGTCTATTATTTTGCTTAAGCATAGAGTGTTCCTCCTTGTTTGCAGAATTTGGCTTTTGCTTCAGACTCGTAATAGTACCTAGACTCAGCAACAACAATAGCTTAGTTGAATAAGATGGCTCGACTGTTCCATTTTGTTGACGCCGTATTCAAGAGTATTCTTGTTTCGCATACTTATTCAGCTGTGAGACGGCATAATTTTGTTTATGTAAATTAACATACGTGACTAAAGCCATTTGGTAAATTTTATGATGAAGACAGGAAGATAAGTAAGATGGAGCCGGAAGATTACAGCAGATATAATTTACTGGTGAGAGTGAAGATACTGACATGGTTGTACGTGCGGTAGAGGCTTCAGCACGCGAAACTGAAGTGTGCGTTGAAAGTGAGACTGGTAATACTCTTGTGAGCCTAACCAGTAACCAAATACAGGGTTCAGTTACTGCACAGTGACTCAATTTAGCGGATATGCTAAAGCAAATAGCAGATCGGTTGTTTTCTCAAATGATAACTATGTTTGATGAAGTGTCAACTGAACTGTCATGAGAAATATTTACTGAACGTAATGAAATGTGTGTTAAAGATAGAAAAGGCTCTGCCGCATGTAATGACATTTTTGACGAACTGATATGTTTGAGTATTAAGCAAAGATTTATTACAGACGCCACACAGTAATAATGACACAATACAAATCAGAAATATGCGGCTAGATCAATCCGATGCAAATGAAGCAACACAATATACATTTTTATCTACCACTAGACCGTGTGGTGAAAACATTGGTATCACACTACACAGTAAGATATTCAATAGAAAGGTGGAAAGTATTTGCATTCAATATTAATCTGTGAACATGTGTCTGATGAGGAACAATCGCTGGTGTTCATGGCTAGCAAAACTATTGACACAGACTACAATAACAGTTGTGGGACGGATTACTCGCCGACCGCTGGTGGCCGAGCTGTTCTGGCGCTAGAGTCTGGAACAGCGCGACCGCTACGGTCGCAGGTTCGAATCCTGCCTCGGGCATGGATGTGTGTGATGTCCTTAGGTTAGTTAGGTTTAAGTAGTTCTAAGTTCTAGGGGACTTATGACCTCAGCAGTTGAGTCCCATAGTGCTCAGAGCCATTTGAACGGATTACTCCTCACCGCTGCACTTACGAGTTCCGTTGTTCGGTAGGTTACAAGAATTTCAGTGCGGTGAGCCAACCGACGAGGGTGATGTCACTGTGTTACATACGGCGTGCTGAGTGCGGTCCTCCAGGTATTAATAAGATAAAAATTAACAGAAATCCAGACAGCTAGTGTCATCGCCGATTAGGAGCGTGCTCTGTTCATGAGAAACACAACATACAACATGACAAGTCAAGATAAAATAACAGCAACTCAGTATGACAGGGAAGCTTTTAAAGTGAACTAGTGAAGTAACAACTCCTCAAAACCTTAAGTGTGACCACAAAGATTAAATTGACGAATGGGATGGGAAGAGCCTATACAATAAAGTAAGCTTGTTATGTCATAATGAAGGTGTGAACATCCATGAGCAATTAACCACAGGTCATTCTAAAAGCCGGCGGGCTTTCAAAAGTAAATGAAATGATGTGGTGGTGGCCCTCAACTACGTACGCACAGGCTTAGAGTTGAAATATTAAAGATAGTGTAGGGGCTGGGATACGTTGTTGCCGCATTACAAGCCAAATACTGCTGAATCTACAGTATATAATATGAATATACACATGAATCAAATGGTCGAAGGTTCCTATCACTCAGCAATTGCGAATTTTGTATGTTATACAGAAATTTGTAAATGAAAGATTGCAATTAAATACAGTTAGTAGGTACTATTTTAACGACTTTAAAAGATGAGTACGATAGCTGAAATACCTTTATGAACGCCCTTTATTACTGTAAAACACGTATTGGTGCCGATGGTCCAGCAATTAAATAAAATATAAGTTGAATAATAGGGAAACAATACATCCCTACTTCACATAATTAGTTATTCAAAATGGTTCAAATAGCTCTGAGCACTATGCGACTTAACTTCTGAGGTCATCAGTCGCCTAGAACTTAGAACTAATTAAACCTAACTAACCTAAGGACATCACACACATCCATGCCCGAGGCAGGATTCGAATCTGAGACCGTAGCGGTCGCTCGGTTGCAGACTGCAGCGCCTAGAACCGCACGGCCACTCCGACCGGCCATAATTAGTTATGAACAACAACATAGCTCGCAAGATATTCACTCCTAAACGCGTACAACGTCTTCACTGCTGAATCCACGAGAATCTCACAAGAGCCCAAGTCGGCACTATGAAACATTTCTATCTCGTGCGGCCACGCGCAAACTGCGCCACTCTCCACGTCTTTCCCGCGACTCCCATCCAGCACTTTCTGTCCAGCACCTCCCGTCTCCTTTGCGCAGCACTGTTTAGAACTCCTCATGTCCTCTCCGGAAACGATGCTCCTCCCATACCTCCATACATCTCTCCACTTGTCCTTTTTGGAACCGAACACTGTGACTGGCTAGAGCACTCCCGCCCTGTCTCCAAGCCAACGCACACTCACAAACATTATGAAACTCATTTGAAATACTGTAGTTACATTTAAATAACTTGAAATTAAGTAAATATTCCTACAGAAGCAGCAGTAAGCCGGTAGCCTAATGTCTCCGTGCTTTCTAAAACACACTAAATAATTGACCAATTTCTTCTTGAATAGTATATATCACATATAAACAAAGACATAGATGAATAAATATACACTCCTGGAAATGGAAAAAAGAACACATTGACACCGGTGTGTCAGACCCACCATACTTGCTCCGGACACTGCGAGAGGGCTGTACAAGCAATGATCACACGCACGGCACAGCGGACACACCAGGAACCGCGGTGTTGGGCGTCGAATGGCGCTAGCTGCGCAGCATTTGTGCACCGCCGCCGTCAGTGTCAGCCAGTTTGCCGTGGCATACGGAGCTCCATCGCAGTCTTTAACACTGGTAGCATGCCGCGACAGCGTGGACGTGAACCGTATGTGCAGTTGACGGACTTTGAGCGAGGGCGTATAGTGGGCATGCGGGAGGCCGGGTGGACGTACCGCCGAATTGCTCAACACATGGGGCGTGAGATCTCCACAGTACATCGATGTTGTCGCCAGTGGTCGGCGGAAGGTGCACGTGCCCGTCGACCTGGGACCGGACCGCAGCGACGAACGGATGCACGCCAAGACCGCGTGCCGTAGGGGACCGCACCGCCACTTCCCAGCAAATTAGGGACACTGTTGCTCCTGGGGTATCGGCGAGGACCATTCGCAACCGTCTCCATGAAGCTGGGCTACGGTCCCGCACACCGTTAGGCCGTCTTCCGCTCACGCCCCAACATCGTGCAGTCCGCCTCCAGTGGTGTCGCGACAGGCGTGAATGGAGGGACGAATGGAGACGTGTCGTCTTCAGCGATGAGAGTCGCTTCTGCCTTGGTGCCAATGATGGTCGTATGCGTGTTTGGCGCCGTGCAAGTGAGCGCCACAATCAGGACTGCATACGACCGAGGCACACAGGGCCAATACCCGGCATCATGGTGTGGGGAGCAATCTCCTACACTGGCCGTACACCACTGGTGATCGTCGAGGGGACACTGAATAGTGCACGGTACATCCAAACCGTCATCGAACCCATCGTTCTACCATTCCTAGACCGGCAAGCGAACTTGCTGTTCCAACAGGACAATGCACGTCCGCATGTATCCCGTGCCACCCAACGTGCTCTAGAAGGTGTAAGTCAACTACCCTGGCCAGCAAGATCTCCGGATCTGTCCCCCATTGAGCATGTTTGGGACTGGATGAAGCGTCGTCTCACGCGGTCTGCACGTCCAACACGAACGCTGGTCCAACTGAGGCGCCAGGTGGAAATGGCATGGCAAGCCGTTCCACAGGACTACATCCAGCATCTCTACGATCGTCTCCATGGGAGAATAGCAGCCCGCATTGCTGCGAAAGGTGGATATACACTGTACTAGTGCCGACATTGTGCATGCTCTGTTGCCTGTGTCTATGTGCCTGTGGTTCTGTCAGTGTGATCATGTGATGTATCTGACCCCAGGAATGTGTCAATAAAGTTTCCCCTTCCTGGGACAATGAATTCACGGTGTTCTTATTTCAATTTCCAGGAGTGTATTTATAAGCATGTTGCTACCATTCTTTCGTATAACTGTGGAGCACTTATGGCCCGACGCGATTCATAGTAATCGGCCCCTTTGGCCTCTAATAACTCATGTACTATACAAGTTACGTGCCTGTAATTCATACGAATTTAGGTTTACACTAATAGCCTTCTAAAGACATGTCTATCGACAAAATCGGATATACCATTTAGATTTTGGAAATTCGTTGCTGGATGCTTGTATAATTTATCGTCAGATACTAAACTTTAAACTAATAAGGATATTGAACATCTGATTACACCATAAGAATCGTCGTGAAAATAATGGTAAAGTACATGTTTCCTTTTGAGGTATCGTGATTCATCTGGTACTATTAATTTCTATATGAACTGTGAAATGTCAGCGATTAAGGTTTCACAAAGTCCGCCATCTTTGGTACTTCCGGCATGTCTCCTTCATCGACACAGCATCACCATGGACTTCCCAGCCACGCGGTCACTGGATACGCACTGGAGCCACCTCTCTTGTCCGACACCACGCCGTCGGCCTGCAGAGCGTCCATTGCGGCCACGCCAACTCCGAACTAAGAATATTTTCCGGGTGCCACAACTGGCCCATTACGTCACACACCTCCACTTATTAACATTCTGACTTGCTAGAACGTTCAGAAGTAGCACCCTCCAGTTCATACAAGTACATGTAGAACAAATTTCATAGAACAGTATGTAATGATTAAAACGTCAGGACAATAGTGTTTACAAATTTTTTGTAGTGGTGAGGGAGCAGCATGAATTTCGCAGTAAACTTAAACTAACACAAATTATCAATGAAACGGCGTATTAATTAAATGCCTGCATTTCAGTTATGCATAAACAAGCATGAATTCGAAATAAACTTAAACTAACACAAATTATGAACGAAACAGCATATTAAATAAGTAGCTGCATTTCAGTTATGCATAAACAATTTTCTTGGACAAGAAACAAAATTTTTAAATGCACTTTCACTTATGTGCAATTTTGTATGCACTTCACTCAGCACTAAGGCGCCTTCTTGATTGTTTTTTTTTTTTCTGTCGCACTACGCACACTCACATGGATTTTCGGACGAAGTATTGATCAACTCACATCAGCCTTTTGACCAAGTGCCTCTCAGAAATCGAATCTGCCTCTGAATTCTGAGTTCCACAGTTTATCGTCACAAATCTGTGTAGAACGAAAACCAAAAGTAGAAACCCCTCAACAAACCATTTCCCAAAACCAACTAAGATGCTCGCTAAAGATTCCCTCCAGCGGAAACGATACTTTAGGAACAACGTCACAAGGCAAACGATTGAATCATAGTAAGCTCAAATTCCCACAAGTTCTATTTAATTGACTTTAATCAATCCTTCCTATCTCACGCAGAAACAATTGCGTGCACATACTGTTATAATTTTAATGCTCTTCAACTTGACCACTAAATTCTTTGCCACACTCTTATACAAAGCATAAATCAATACATACTTTAGTTGAATCTATCAGGTCACTGACCTCCATGCACCCTCAGTGCCTAAACTTACCCCTCTTGCACATGTATAGTGCCACAATAAATTAACAAATTACTAATGAATCCCCAAGTAAAACATATAAAATCATCCCTCCAAAATTACTACCACTGTTTACAAATCAGAACAGCTTTTCATTTCTCCCCTTTCTCTATATTCTGTTGACTGCATCAATCACTTCCTTAATTCCGTTATGCATATCAGGTTCCTCACTCCAGCCCTCAGTAACTATGGTATGAGCAATCTGATTTTCACCTGTTAAAAGTCTTTTAAATTTTACTTGCCTATTTTCATTCTGAATTTCTAATTCTAGGCATTTCCCTACACAATTAAGCAAAGTACTGTATTTGCACAGGAAGTCAGTTTCTAAAATTATCTCCTTTACCAGATCACTCACTACAAAAGATTCTATCCCGAATTTATTTTCTCCAGATTTAAATTCTAAAAGTATTTGTTTTCTTATTGGCTTACTCATACCACCAACTACCGTTTTAATCTGAACGTCAGTGACTGGAAAGATTACTAGTTTCCTATTTTTGAACATGTTCATAAAAATTTTGGACACCGCTGACACACTATTACCTGGATCTAGAAGTGCCTCTACCATTTCTTTGCCAACTTGAATTCCAATAATTGGTTGTAAATTTACCATTTCCTTTCGTTCTAAATATTTCTCCCTTAATAAATAATTTTCTCCGTCTCCTCCCTTCTGTTCCAATTCTAGCGTACACACATCCTGTTCTATCCATTCCTCAACCTCATGTTCATCTCAAAATAATTCATTAAATATTTTATTCGCCACAAATTCATTCCTTATCTTTTACGTCAATGGGCGTACGACAGAATCTCTAGTCGTAGCGAGATTGGTCAGACAAGGATGTCCCTTATCAACGACAATACATGCACTGGCTCTCGACCCGTCACTTTGCGGCCTACGACACCACTTGGCAGGACTGACTTTGCGAGGATACACATTCACATGCAAGTCATATGCGGATGACGTGGTGCTGATAGTACGGAATGAAAACGATATGAGTGTGGCTTTAGATTGGATACACAAATATGGAACTGCCACTGGCAGCCGTATTAATGGACAAGACGGTAGCGATGAAAATTGGTGTTTTACCAAGGGAACAATGTGTAGCACCCTTGCGGCTCATGGATATCTTAAAATGCCTAGGTATTGTTTTTACCAACGACATATGTCGCACAGTAGCGTACAACTATAAGTGACAACTACAGTCAGTCCGGTCGGGCGTTAGAGGGAGCATTACACGGCATTAGACATGATCCAGCGGGTCACATATGTTAACACCTACCTGGCGTCACGAATTCCACATTTTGCTCAAGTACTGCCAATGCCGGTGACGATAGCACGACGAATACTGGCGGCGTTCGGTTCCTTTGCGGGTGCAGGTCTACTGTTTAAAGTAAGATACGACGTCCTTATCTTCCCTCTTACAAGGGAACCTCCCCATCGCAACCCCCTCAGATTTAGTTATAAGTTGGCACAGTGGATAGGCCTTGAAAAACTGAATACAGATCAATCGAGAAAATAGGGAGAAGTTCTGTGGAACTATGAAAAAAAAGCAAAATATACAAACTGAGTAGTCCATGTATATGATGGGCAACATCAAGGATAATGTGAGCTCATCAGTGCCGTAGTCCCGTGATTAGAGTGAGCACCTGCAGAATGAGAGGTCCTTGGTTCTAGTCTTCCCTCGACTGATAATTTTAATTTCTTTATTTTCGCAAAGTTATGATCTGTTCGTTCGTTCATTGACGTCTCTGTTCACTGAAATAAGTTTAGTGTCTGTGTTTTGCGACCGCACCGCAAAACCGTGCGATTAGTAGACGAAAGGACGTGCCTCTCCAATGGGAACCGAAAACATTTGATCACAAGGTCATAGGTCAACCGATTCCTCCACAGGAAAACACGTCTGATATATTTTATACGACACTGGTGACGGCATGTGCTTCACATGACAGGAATATGTTGTCGACCCACCTAACTTGTACACTTGGCGAATGGGTAAAAAGATTCTTCTACCTTGCCCGATTTAGGTTTTCTTGTGGATGTGATAATCACTCCCAAAAAAGTGGTGAAAACATAAGAGTTTGTCACATAAACTGCAACAAATGAATGCAACAGTTTCACAGTCGCACAGTTTTCCCTGTGCTTTGTCAAAACATATGTTTTTAACGTTTTCAAATTTTTCCTTGTGTAGACCGTCAAATCCAGCATATGTCCAAGCAAATCTGATCATATCCCTGAATTTTGTAGAGCGAAGTTGATTATGTGTGAGTGCCTGAACTTTGATAATTGTCTGAAAACAAAAAATTATACTTTTCACTCACGCTAACCACGGGACCACGGCGCTCCTTAGCTCACGTTATCCTCGATGTTGCCTATCGTGTGCATGGACTACTCAGTTTGTATATTTTGCTTATTTTTTTCATAGTTCCACACAACTTCTTCCTGTTTTCTCGATTGATCTGTGTTCAGTTTTTCAAGGCGTATCTACTGTGCCAACTGATAACTAAATCTGAGGGGGGTGCGATGGGGAGGTTCCCTTGTTAGTAGAGGTGGACTTGGTCTTGCGCATGTTTGTGATCGAGCGGTGACACTATATATCAGCACAATGTGAAAACTGTGAATACGACATTAGACTTGTCTGACAGGAATCTTAACGGAAGAACTAGCACCAGTTTCTCGAATGGCGCCAGTGGCGGTCCAGCACATTTCCCAGTCACTCCAGCATACTTGCAGATTTCTTACAGAGTACATCTACGTTCAGACGGCTCTGTCGGAAACCAGACCTACAACGGAGCGTGACATATCGGATACTAACAACCGGACGACACAGCAGTCCTATTGAGAGGAAGCATCCGCATATCAATTGGCAAGCAGTATGACGATCAATACACCACGTTTCCTTAGACACAGAGACACGTGCAACGTGGTACCTAACAGTTGATGGTAAAAATGTCACCCGATCCAGACTCCATCCGATTCATATGACAGATTCACCATTGTGGCCTCAGCGTCAAACTCTGGACAACGATGAAGACCGCCTCATATGCGGCCCCTCGGCAGAAGTGTGGCGTTTGGCGACACGAATGATCGCTTTCTCTTTCCGAATGGCACAAAACAACGTTGAACCAGGGATTATATTCTTCCCGGACAGTACTACCCACGCACCAAAACGAATGCCGTAACGTGGCTCTATTTGTTCAGAGATGGCCCAAAGAATATAATGGACTTTGGACCTTTATGCAGGAACGACGTCTGAAAGTCGTGAACAATCCTAAGCACCGACAGCATTTCTCTAACTTTCTATGGAGTGCGTTTCAAGAGCCCCCGCATATCTGGAACGTCCAGTGTAGGAGAAGTTAAGTATCTATGCGAAGACAGAATGAACGGAAGACAAGAATTGGTGGATACATTGTACTCACGAGACCACGTACACGGATGACAGAACAGCCGGGGGGGATTGGAAATACGATTGTCCATTGTGATATGCGTTCTTTTTCCTATATGTAATGCAAGAACGATGTTCAGTTTACTAGCTTCAAGCAATGCAGAAATATTATTTGTGGTATGACAAGGCAGTGGTCGTTACCCAAATTTAACTTAATTTAATAAAAGTTATATGTGACACCCTAGCTGCCAGCAGGCGTTGATACACTTCATTGGGGACATGTTGAAAATGTGTGCCACGACCGGGACTCGAACCCGGGATCTCCTGGTTACATAGCAGACGCTCTACCCATCTGGGCCACCGCGGGCCCAGAGGGTAGTGCCTCTGCAGGGACTTATCCTTTGAACGCTCCCCAATGAAGTGTATCAACGCCTGCTTGCAGCTAGGGTGTCTATTTAATTATCATTTCATTTCTAGCAAAGCAGCATGGTCATCCACGGTAACTGTTCTTTCGGGAACAGATACTACCGTCATATATATAGTTAAAAATATGGGTTCCCGGCCTTTGACCTTCTTGTGCGAACGCACACGCTATGCCCGAACTCGTACGGGACTTGGTAGATTAATCTGCCACGAGTAATGAGTATGATCGGCAAACATCTATTAGGCGCACTACGAATGTAGTGTTGTGGACATGTTGGGAATGTGGATCTCACGGGGAGCGTGCAAGGGATAAGTCCCTGCAGACGCGCTACCCTCCGTGCCCGAGGCAGTCTGCCTTCGGCAGTGACACAGTGCGGACCGTGTTGCCTGCCGGCCGCGCTGTGGTGTGCGCGCCTGTTTGTTTACGCCGGAGCAGCTTCGCGTGTGCGGTGTTGTGAGTTTAGAACGAGATGGCACACTCGTACAGAAAAACGACTTTGAAGTTCAGTTTTGCGAACGACTATACACGACCAAAGGCACACGAGATTGAACGTTTCTTCAGAGAAGAGGTAAAAATCGATCCACAGGAAATCGTGGGAATCAATTTATCGCTCGTTTCAAGCGTCGTCTATGTCAAGCTTGTTGACGAGGCTGCTTGCGAAAGACTTCTACAACGATCACCGAACGGGTATCGTTTCTGTCATGCCGACGGGAATGTTGGTGCGGTTACAGTTGATCACGCGGGAATGGGGATCCGCACTATACGAGTCTTCGAACTTCCGTTTGAGGTCCCGTCTGAACTTGTTACCGACGCCTTTCGACCATATGGTACAGTTCTATCCCATGTGGCCGAAAAATGGACGAGTTTTACCACGTACCCCGTTTTAAATGGGGTGAGACAAATACGGATAGAACTGCGCAAGCACGTCCCCTCTTATTTGTACATAGGAGGTTGTCGAGCGATTATAATCTATGATGGGCAACCTCGCACTTGCTCGGGGTGCGGGAAAGAAGGTCACGTCCGCTCGGAATGCCTCCAGCGACGTTTAGTGCAAACTCCACGGGATGACGTTCAGGCGCCACAACCGACGACTGTCTTACCGTTGACCTTTGTGGAAGCCCTGAGAGGCGACGTGAGGGAGACTTCCGATGGGCACCAGCAGCTGCCCCCTATAGAGAACATGGACGCCAACGGGCTGGAACTCCGACCACCGGTTCCACCACAGCAGACACAGGACACCACAGAAGAGATGCAGCTGACGGCCGCTCCAGGCTCATCCGTGGTGGCTGCCAGTGCTTCCACCGTGAGCGTGATAGGCCAGGCCCAAGACGGAGGATACGCAACCCCAACAGCCGATGCGGAAGCAAGGCAACGGAAACAGCGTTCGCCGAAGAGAAGAAAGAAGCGTCGACTGACTTCTGCTGACGATAGCCATAGTCCCGAGGGGACAGTGGACGACAACGACAGTATCGACCTGAGACCAGTGGATTCAACAGATACCGAGATGACGATGCAGGAACTACAAAGCGACGATAACTTGAACTCTCCTTCTGGTAACCGGAAGGCGGAAGTGGAGATGACAACTGTCCAACATCAGAGCGATGACAACGTTACCTCCCATCCTTCGACCAGTTCCGGAAATATGCTGGGGGACTGGGCGCAAGAAATGGACCAACAGGAACAGGATGAAAATGCGAACGCGACGATTGAGGACAGTCCTGGCCAGAGGCCGGGAGGGGTCGGGAAATGTTGACCAACTTAGTGTGTTGAGGAGCGCCGGGGGTGCAGATGGACGCTTAATGACACCGCCCTACAACTGATGAACACCAGCCAGGCGTACCGCATTGCCACGATAAACATTAATGGCATACGGACACCGCTTAAAATTCAAATGCTGAAAGATATGTTACGCGCTGCGGACGTGGATATTGTACTCCTACAAGAAGTGCGTTTCACATCGCCGCCAGAGTTCTACGGTTACGAGGCACATTATTCAGTGCACGATGAAAGTGGATGCGGTGTGGCGATTCTCACCAGGGAAGGAATAGGAGTGGAGGACGTCAGGTCTCTCCCTTCGGCACGCGGCATAGCGATCACTGTCGACGGCGTTCGTTTCATCAATTTATACGCACCATCTGGCTCCACAAAACGAAGAGAAAGGGCGACTTTTTACACCGAAGAGATAGCACCGTTGTTCGCTGGACGCTTTGATAACCATATAGTGGGCGGCGACTTTAATTGTGTCGTCGACAAAAAGGACCAAGTACCTCATTATGTGCCATGCATGGAACTGCGTGCGTTGATTACCGAAATGGCGCTTCTGGATACCTGGGAACTGCAGCATGGTGACAGACCGGGTTATACGTTTGTCACGGGACACTCGGCGAGTAGACTTGATAGAGTGTACGTGACACGCGCTCTACGGACGACGATACTGGATGCCGAAATCTGGCCAGCGGCTTTTACGGATCATATGGCGTACGTCTGTACGATTTCACTAACGCGTCAGAAGATATGGCGGAGTAAAGGTCACTGGAAAATGAATTGTGCACTTTTACGTGACACTGAATGTCACCGGTCGATAGAGGCGGCCTGGGAGACCTGCGTTCGCCGCCAACGAGCATACACCTCGGTTCTCCAGTGGTGGATTAAATGCGCAAAACCAACGTTACGGCGAACGTTGATACGATACGGGCAGGACAAATCGCAGTGGAACCGCACAACGGCTGATTTTTATTTTACAGCCCTGAGGGAGCTGATGACCCAACAACCATCGCCGGAAAGGCACACGGCCATGCGCAGGATAAAAGCCAAGTTATTACAGCTGACGAGACTAAGAATGGAAGGTATAATGGTCCGGGCGAGACTGGCGGACACAGTTGCTGCCGAAACCCCCTCCATGCACCACGTGGTACGTGAACGCCAACGACGACGCAGGACTTTGATCAGGGAACTAATCTCTGAAACTGGCCAGCAAGTTGTGCACCAGCGTGATATTGCGCATGTGTTTACCGACTATTTCCGCCAGTTATATGGACCTGTACATGTGACCCACGAGACACTACATGATGTCATCTCGGAAATGCCAGATAGAGGACCACCACTGGATGCAGAGACTTTCATCACAGCGATAACAGAGGACGAGCTGACAGACGCAATTGCCAGGGGGGCTCCGAACAAGTCCCCAGGACAGGACGGCTTCCCAATTGAATTTTACCGCGCCTTTGCATACCTCATGGGACGGACCTGGATTCAGATGTACAACGAACTCCTGTTACCGCAGATTGAGATACCTGCCGAATTCACGGAGGGTATCATCATCCCAATACCCAAACCACGCGGTGGCGGAAATCCAGGAGATTATAGGCCACTCACTCTCTTGAACTGCGACTATAAGATTTTCGCGCGCATCCTTGGGGCTCGCCTGCGGTCTTCACTTTCTGATAGACTCCTCATAGATCAAACTTGCCTCGGCGGTAAGAGCAACGTACATACGGCGCTCAGTGACTACCGAGATATCATCGCGTTAGCAGCGGCATGCCGAGTGCGTGGGGCACTCGTCGCTATTGACTTCGATCATGCATTCGACAGAGTGGATCATACCTTTTTGCTTGCGGTGATGGGCAGATTGGGAATCCCACAGGCCTTCATCCTAGTGATCATGCGACTGTTACACGGCGTACGATCCAAGGTCTCGGTGAATGGGCGGGGCACTGACTACATCGTTATTTTAAGGTCAGTTCGTCAAGCTTGCCCCCTTTCGATATTTTTGTATGCAATGGCTTTGGAACCCTGTCTATATGGTCTCCGAAGACGGTTGGAGGGAGTGCCGTTGCCACAACTGACCTTTCATTGCCGCGCTTATGCTGACGATATGATGCTGGTGGCACGGACAGGCGAAGAAGTACGTACGGCGTTGGCATGGATACAGCGATATGGAATGGCGGCAGGAAGCGTGCTTAATCTACAAAAAACACGCTGCATGAATGTCGGTCGAGGATTACAACCGGGGGAGGAGGGCCCGCTCATCTTGGTTAAGACCATAAAATGCCTAGGTATTACGTTCCACACGGATGTGCAGCGGACAGCAGCGGATAACTACCGACGCATATTGAAGCTGATGCGGACAATGGTGCTGTTACAGAAATTAAGAGCGTTGGATATGATTCAGAGGGTGACCTATGTTAACGTATACCTAGCACCGAGACTCACTCACGTAGCGCATGTCCTGCCTTTAACGCGCACAATGGCATCACGGATACAAGCAACTTTCGGAACCTACGTGAGTGTGGGACACCTGTTTAAGATCCGATACACAACGCTTACGCTACCACCTGGAGAGGGTGGACTTGGTCTAGTGAACGTATATGAAAAGGCACGGGCGTTATTCGTCAGTACGATTTTCCGACAGTGGCGCGGTCAATTTCGCAATATCTCGGGTGCGTTGGCCGACGTACTAGCGCCCACTTCAATGCTGCCCCCAGTCGATGTGGGCCATATTTCACCGAAGCTGTCACATTTCAAGTCTTTTTTTTTGGAGCTTAGCTATGTCAGAGATTTCTTCCCAACAACACGACTACCGACGACGCGAGACGTATACCAACTCTTACTGCGCCGGTGCCCCAGGAATACCCTGGAAAAGAAGTACCCAGACAAGAACTGGCGACAGATATGGCGCGTTATACGGAACGTTTACCTCCCAACGTCGGTACGCTCAACATGGTATGTGGTGATAAATAGGAAGTTCGCAACGAATCAACGGCGGCACGCGATTCATTTGGCAGACACTCCACTATGTTTAGGCTGCGCAACAGTGGACACTGATGAACATCGTTTAACATGTAGTGGGACGGCTCCAGTGTGGCACTTGGCACAACAGATATTGGCGTTCCTGTTACGCTCCGCCCCTCACACAATTTCATCAGACACGCTTTTTTTCCCCCAAGAATATTATTTCCCGGTCCAAAAAACCAATGCAGTGACATGGGTGCGGGGAATGGTGGTGGGCTACGTGTATAACGAATCGGAAAAGGACAAAATTGATTTTTGGCATTTTCTCCTGGATGGACACACGAAGCTGCAACAGCATAAGAAATATAGACAAGACTTCGCTAATTACTTGCGACTTGCATTTACCGACCCGCCGGCCAGATGGGGTGTGACGGGTGAGAGATGAGATAGACGAAGAAGCCGAGATAGACATCGATCACACTTACGGACCCTTAGTTCATTTCGAGAAGACGACCCAGTCTTACACCAACGTCTGGAGAACGAGTCGATAGATGGCTCTCTTGCTCTATCGAACGTCGGGTCGTGAGCAGGTGTCGCCCCCGACACGAATTTCATTTCATTGCTACAGGAGCATGTTTCTTTTGTATTTGTACTATCCGCAATGTCTTCATGTCTTTCATTTGGGAATTTTCAGTTTTATTCATTTCATTAATTAATTAATTTTCTAAGTAGCCACTATTTGTCAACATATGGACTTTGTAGACACTATTTATGCGATAGTACAACAACATGTATGTCAGCAAAGGTGGTAAGCCTGACATTGGATAAAAAAAAAAAAAAAAAAAAAAAAAAAAAGATAGCTGAGTGGTCAGTGTGACGGATTGCCGTCCTGCGGGCCTGGGTTCGATATGATTAATTTAAAAAAAAAAAAATAAAATAAAATAAAAATAAAAAAAACAAAAAAAAAAGTTGGTAGAGCACTTGCCCGCGAAAGGTACAAAAAAAAAAAAAAAAAAAGGTGGCTCAGATGAATAGAGTGTCTGCCATGTAAGCAGGAGATCCCGGGTTCGAGTCCCGGTCGGGGTACACATTTTCAACATGTCCCCAATGAAGTGTATCAACGCCTGCTTGCAGCTAGGGTGTCTATTTAATTATCATTTCATTTCTAGCAAAGCTGCATGGTCATCCACGGTAACTGTTCTTTCGGGAACAGATACTACTGTCATATATATAGTTATATGTGAACCAGGATGTTCTTTAATTTGTGAAATACGTTAATTGGAATGTGAAGCAGAGTTTGAGAAGTATTTCTTTTTAATGTAATTTTATTGTGATTTTTATTTCTGACGTCTGTTTACCTTCCAAAGCTTACTACATATCACAATGTTAATTTTACGTTAGTCTGGTTTATACATATAATCTTTTGATTTATATATATATATAATGTATTATGGCTTCTGCACCACTTGTTAGAAGCAGACATAGTGGCTGCGCCAAAGAATGCGACGGCGCGGAGTTTTACAATTATTTATTGAACTTTCTTTACAATTTCTCCTTCGTTGTAGCTGCCCAGCCCTGCGGATCCCTCCGCCTGGCTGCTGCTGTGTCGATTCCCCGAAAATGAACGCAACGCGCGTCGCTGATCGCACTCAGGAGCCAAGGCCACCAGTGCTCCGCTGAAGCCAGGATGCCCTGTGGTTGAGATGAACTCGTCGCCGCTCGGCACCCCAGTACGGGCACGCTCACGGAGCCGCGTCGCCGTGAGGTCAGCTGCCGACGCCTGCTGCAACGGCGGCTGGGAAGCCGTCAGTCGCGATGTCCGCGAGGTCCGTCATGGACGGACCACGCGCCGTGGGGCCGCGTTGCCGTGAAGTCCGGGCGTCAGTCCCCGGCGGCGTCTGTGACCAACACCGCACTGGGGCCGATCTTGCTGGAAGTTCTTGCTGTAGTTAGTCAGCCATGGTGTCGACTGAACTCGGGCCGACCTCCAGGGCTGAAGTTGACATCTGGCGGCGAACGGGTGACTCCTGCGAGCTGGAACATACTTCTGGAATCGTCACCTACGAAGATTGAACATTCGGATACGGACCACGTCTGTCCTCAGATCCGAACTGCTTCCTGATGGCTTCTGTCTGTTGCTACATGCGCTCCACTATTTATATCCAGCAGGAGGACGTTTTTTTACCCTCGGTGGCACCTTTTTTTTATTACTCCTGCAGTATATTGGAACGTAACTAAGAGTGCTGGCCTCACTTCCCCTTACCCAGCACTCTCCAGGCTTCGCTCGGTCTGTGTACGTCCTTACGTCGGTCTGTTGGTAGACTGCTACCGTCAGCAAGGCTATCTGTGCCTGCCTACTTCGCAACGCCTCGGTCGCCGGCGTGCCTCTGTTTTGCCATTCTCCACTGCGTGGAGCAACGCTTACTACATGTGGCCACAACAAGTGTAAAAATTAAAAAAAGAACGGCCTCCGCATTGGAAATGCATTCGATAAAAATTTTATGCTGATAAAGATGTAAATGTATTCGCCAACTGAAGGCAGGTACACGCCTCTTGGTGTAGATAAAGCTGTGAAAAAAAATGGTAAGGCGACCGCTAGTGGTAAGCGGGAAATCCTGGTTCGAGTCCCGGTCCCTCACATACGCTCACTCTCGTCATCCCATTCAGCAGTTGATAGTTCTCCATGTTCGCAATTGCGAATACATTCATTTGCGTCAGATGACAGGACCGATTGGCATACTTCAAGATTAGACAGACCGATAACTTACATCCTGTTTCCAGTTCTTCGAAATACAGCGCTGCGTTTGCCTTATTCTGTTAGCTGCTTCGAAAATTTTGGTTCGGTAAACAGGCTGCCAAGTTTGGCCATTTGACGTAGTGATTCTCAATATTCCGAGATTCTAGCACCAAAGGTACAACACACGAGACTCGCCCGCTGTTGGCAGCACTGTGTGGCCCCGCCCGTCTTGCCAACTGTCTGCTCTTGCCGTGTGCAGAGCAACAGTCAGGACTGATTCCTTCAGGCAACCTCCACTTGAGTTGGCACTCTCAGCCAGGTGGTGACAGAGCTACTCAACGCATAAATCTGAACGGCAAAGCTATAAAGCTTTCATCGTCTTCCTGTTAAAAGAGCACTTAAAATTTCCTTGAGACATTTGAGCCTCGTCTATATGTACGATGGTGACAGACGCTGAAGAAATCAATCAAAATTTGTGCTATTGCCAGGACTTGAACCTGGAGCTCTTTGCTTACGAGACACGATTTCCCGATTATGTACTACGCTCTCTGACCGAACACGCTGAGCTACCGTGCCGGCAACGCTCGGATACTACTCTAGTACCATAGACGGTTGGTAATAGTGGCTGTCTAACAAGGGAACCTCCCCATCGCAGCCCCCTCAGATTTACGAGGTGCATTCAAGTTCTAAGGCCTCCGATTTTTTTTCTCCGGACTGGTAAGAGATAGAAACATGCGCATTGTTTTAAAATGAGGCCGCGTCCATTGTCAATACGTCCCAGAGATGGCAGCACCGTACAGCAGATGGAATTTTACCGCCAGCGGCGAGAATGAGAACTGTTTTAAATACTTAAAATGGCGACGTTTTCCTTAATTGAACAGTGTGCAATCATTCGTTTTCTGAATTTGTGTGGTGTGAAACCAATTGAAATTCATCGACAGTTGAAAGAGACATGTGGTGATGGAGTTATGGATGTGTCGAAAGTGCGTTCGTGGGTGCGACAGTTTAATGAAGGCAGAACATCGTGTGACAACAAACCGAAACAACCTTGGGTTCGCACAAGCCGGTCTGACGACATGATCGAGAAAGTGGAGAGAACTGTTTTGGGGGATCGCCGAATGACTATTGAACAGATCGCCTCCAGAGTTGGCATTTCTGTGGGTTCCGTGCATACAATACTGCATGACGACCTGAAAATGCGAAAAGTGTCATCCAGGTGGGTGCCACGAATGCTGACGGACGACCGTGTGGCTGCCCGTGTGGCATGTTGCCAAGCAATGTTGACGCGCAACGACAGCACGAATGGGACTTTCTTGTCGTCGGTTGTGACAATGGATGAGACGTGGATGCCATTTTTCAATCCAGAAACAACGCGCCAGTCAGCTCAATGGAAGCACACAGATTCACTGCCACCAAAAAAATTTCGGGTTACCGCCAGTGCTGAAAAAATGATGGTGCCCATGTTCTGGGACAGCGAGGGCGTAATCCTTACCCATTGCGTTCCAAAGGGCACTATGGTAACAGGTGCACCCTGTTTAGCGCCCATAAACCTCAAACACACACACACAACAGGTGCATCCTACGAAAATGTTTAGAAGAACAAATTAATTCCTACACTGCAACAAAAACGTCCAGGAAGGGCTGTGCGTGTGCTGTTTCACCAAGACAACGCACCTGCACATCGAGCTAACGTTACGCTACTGTTTCTTCGTGATAACAATTTTGAAGTGATTCCTCATGCTCCCTACTCACCTGACCTGGCTCCTAGTGACTTTTGGCTTTTTCCAACAATGAAAGACACTCTCCGTTTCCGCACATTCACCAGCCGTGCTGCTATTGCCTGAGCGATTTTCCAGTGGTCAAAGCAGACTCCTAAAGAAGCCTTCGCCGCTGCCATGGAATCATAGCGTCAGCGTTGTGAAAAATGTGTACGTCTGCAGGGCGATTACGTCGAGAAGTAACGCCAGTTTCATCGATTTCGGATGAGTAGTTAATTAGAAAAAAAATCGGAGGCCTTAAAACTTGAATGCACCTCGTAGTTATAAGCTGGCACAGTGGATAGGCCTTGAAACACTGAACACAGATCAATCGAGAAAACAGGAAGAAGTTGTGTGGAACTATGAAAAAATTAAACAAAGTATACAAACTGAGTAATACATGCGCAGGATATGCAACATCAAGGATAACGCGAGCGCAGGAGCGCCGTGGTCCCGTGCTTAGCGTGAGCAGCTGCGGAACGAGAGGTCCTTGGTTCAAGTCTTCCCTCGAGTGAAAAGTTTAATTTTTTATTTTCAGACAATTATGAAAGTTCAGGCACTTACACATAATCAACTTCGCTCTCCAAAGTTCCAGGACATGTTCAGATTTGCTTGGACATATGTAGGATTTGACGGTCTACACACGGAAAAATTTGAAAACGTTAAAAACATATGTTTTGACAGAGCACAGGGAAAACTGTGTGTGCCGGCCGCGGTGGTCTCGCGGTTCTAGGCGCACAGTCCGGAACCGCGCGACTGCTACGGTCGCAGGTTCGAATCCTGCCTCGGGCATGGATGTGTGTGATGTCCTTAGGTTTAAGTAGTCCTATGTTCTAGGGGACTGATGACCACAGCTGTTAAGTCCCATAGTGCTCAGAGCCAACCAACCAAAACTGTGTGACTGTGAAACTGTTGCATTCATTTGTTGCAGTTTATGTGACAAACTCTTATGTTTTCATCACTTTTTTGGGAGTGATTATATCCACAGGAAGACCTAATTCGGGCAAGGTAGAAGAATCTTTTTACCCATTCGCCAAGTGTACAAGTTAGGTGAGTCGACAACATATTCCCGTCATGTGACACACATGCCGTCACCAGTGTCGTATATAATATATCAGACGTCTTTTCCTGTGGAGGAATCTGTTGACGTATGACCTTGCGATCAAATGTTTTCGGTTCCCATTGGAGAGGCACGTCCTTTCGTCTACTAATCGCACGGATTTGCGGTGCGGTCGCAAAACACAGACACTAAACTTACTTCAGTGAACAGAGACGTCAATGAACGAACGGGCAGATCATAACTTTGCGAAAATAAAAAATTAAACTTTTCAGTCGAGGGAAGACTTAAACCAAGGACCTCTCGTTCCGCAGCTGCTCACGCTAACCACGGGAGCACGGCGCTGCTGAGCTGGCATTATCCATGATGATGCATATGTTGCACATGGACTAATCAGTTTGTATATTTTGCTTATTTTTTTCATAGTTCCACGCAACTTCTTCCTGTTTTCTCGATTGATCTATGTTCAGTGTTTCAAGGACTATCCACTGTGCCAACTTATAACTAAATCTGAGGGGGGTGCGATGGGGAGGTTTCCTTGTAAGAAGGGAAAAACAAGCTGAAGATGTGAATTGCAGTTTGTGTTGGGGAAGGGAGAGGACTAAGACAGTCCACGCATTTCTGCTGGCTATATTTCTGTGGCCCTGTAATGACTAGCACACCTGCCTAATAAGCAAGGAGAGGCAGCTTGAAGTCCCGGCTAACGCAAAAATATTAATTGATTTATTCAGCTACGGAATCATTCTCAGTCGATCTTGATCGATGACGCCGTACCAACATGTGATCAGTTTCTCCGCGTGGGGACCCCGTTTCGTCCTTGTTTTCACAGTATACTACATCCTCTCAATTCTGATCAGGTCGTTATTACATTACTCCTTTAGATACTTTCTTCGTAGTTTCCTATAAAATGTGTGTGTGTGTGTGTGTGTGTGTGTGTGTGGTCCAGTGTATTGTTCCACTTAGTTTCAAGACGCCTTTGGCTTACACCTTGGTTCTAACTTCAGTGAAGTTAGCATCTTTCTCGTAGGCCAATTTTAAGTATGTTCTCACCCCCAAAGGGATCAACAAACTGGTTTTATTCGTTGTTAGGGTTCCGTTCCTAAATGAGTGAAAACGGAATCCTTATAAGATCGTTTTGTCGTCCATTTATCTGTCTGTCTGTCTGTCTGTTGAGACTCTTTTTTCTCACGAATGCTCACAGGTATCATTTCGAAACGTCTGTCACATGCTAAGGTTTACGGTCCCTGGGCAGTGTAAGAAACTTAAGCTTCTAAGTCAATGCAATCGAAAGATACGGACGTATATGTCGCTTACTTTGATACTTGCAAATTCACTCATCAAACCCTAGATGGTACTTCCTGTCGACCTAGAATCATAAAATGTGGCAAAAAACTAGGTTTCATGGTACAAGAAAAGGAATAAATATGGAAATTGTTAATATGTATCGTAAAAAATATTTTGTTTTTCTAATTTTTGTATGTCTGTCTGCCTGTTCGTCTGTTAAGAACACTTTTCCTAAGGTACGGCTAGAGAATTCGATATGAAATATTTCTCAAATACTAAGGTCAATGGTCCCTTGACGGTGTAAGATATTTGAGGTTCTCAAGTCAATGTAATCAAAAGGTACGGTCGTCTGTAAAGACCACTTTTTCTCGTGAATGAAACGGGTATCAAACTGCAATTTGAATCAAATACCAAGGCCCAAGGTTCCTCGGCAGTGTAAACAATTTTAGCTTCTAAGTCAATGCAATGTGCACGTACGCCACATACTTTTATCATTGATCAAAACCTGTAGATGGGATATGAATGAACATGTCGGCGCTGATGTAGCGATAAAGAGCTTGCCTGAAAACCGAGAAATCGCGGGATCTAATGTCCCTTCGACCACGAATTTTTTCATTCCTCATTTTTACCTAGTTTCCTCCTCTGAACGATAAGAGGAGCCGTCGGTAGCAGTACGTGGTTCGGATTCCACGTTAAACTACAGGTACCCTTTCCTCGGTTGTGTAACTCGGGTAGGTTAGGGACACGCATATCGCCAAAGTATGCACTCCAATAGATAAACTTGCAACAGGTCATTCAGCCACATGAAATTACTGATATTAGTAGCTATACAGTACATGACAGGTTTGCACGGAATCATTTGAGCCAGAGCGCTACTGGATCTTTTCCGCTTATTCCTCTCATAATAGTGACTTTTTCTTGTATTTAGTAAGTGTAGGTAAGTACCCGCCAGGATAGCCGGGAGCGGTAACGCGCTGCTTCCTGGACTCCGGTAGGCGCGTCGGCCCCGGATCGAATCCGCCCGACGGATTAACGACGTCGGCCGGTGTGCTGGCCAGCCTGCATTTGGTTTTTAGGCGGTTTTCCACATCCTCCTAGGTGAATACCGGGCTGGTCCCCACGTCCCAGCCGGCCGAAGTGCCCGAGCGGTTCTAGGCGCTTCAGTCTGGAACCGCGCGACCGCTACGGTAGCAGGTTCGAATCCTGCCTCTGGCATGGATGTGTGTGATATCCTTAGGTTAGTTAGGTTTAAGTAGTTCTAAGTTCTAGGGGACTGCTGACCTAAGATGTTAAGTCCCATAGTGGTCAGACCCATTTGAACCCACGTCCCGCCTCAGTTACACGATTCGCAGACATTTGAAACACATTCACTCTCTTACACTAGCCACAGACAGCTGGGGTACACTAATTCCGTCCCGGGTGGTATGGGGTGGCGGCAGGAAGGGCATCCGGCCACCCCTTAAAATTAATCATACCAAATACGTACTGAACCCTGCCGACCCTGCACACTATGGGGGACACAGGCAGTAGCGAAAGAAAGAAAGTAACTGTAGGTAACTAATCAACTATTATCGGAATTTCAGGACAGGAACGTCTTGTGTAAATACACTAATAAGTCAGAATTATTTTTTCAATGTTTGAATTACATTATCGCTCCGGTTCGGGAATATTTTGTTCTAAAACTGCATTTGTCCGTCCAGGTGTGTTACACAAAAGCTCGTTCACGTATTACGGCTCGTGTCCTATTCCTCATGAGTATTTCGGCATGAAAAGTGAAGCGGTTCAATGTCTCGCAATGATACTCGGTGCAGTTGCAACAGAGGCCGCAGGCGGTGTGTTGTTTGGTTCCACGAAGGAAAGCGGAACCGCTGGCCGCTGCCGGCGCTGTACACCGGGCACAGAGGCGAGCGGCGCGGTTGGCAGCAGTGTGGGCACAGTGCGTTTGCGGTGCACCTGCCGCTTGCAGCCTCGCGTTTAATTGTCCATTGTTCTCAGACCGGTCGGGCAGCGCCGCGCACGACAAATGTCGTCCGGCGGTCGCAAACAGCGGGCGAGCGTTGTTGACGCTGCTGTGTTCTGTGTGGCGCGCGGCGCGGCGGCAACCAGTACCGTGTGCTTTAACTGGGACTCAAAACAGAGCTGCAGGGATCGATAGGGCGAGTGAGGGTGATACTTTAACACGGTATTATAGTTGGAACTATCCTTCTCCTTACCGATAGAGGTTTGGGCAGACGTATACAATGGTTGCAGTTACTATTTTTTAATTTGTGAGAATAGCCCACTGCCGGAAATACATCTCAACACCAAAAAATAATTAATATAATGAAATTTCGAGGATAAAGTTGTCCAGCTAATATATTTAACTGATTAACAACGCACGACCACAGCTTAATATGAGCGCGAGGTGCCACGGCAAATGTGGATTGGTGGTACATTAATTACCACTGTAACTGCTATAATTTTATGTTGAATACGAGCATGCAGACGTACATGCATTGTGCTGTATAGGTGTCAGATGCTAGCTTGCGGGATGCAGTTGCCGCCGGATGAACTTGGTCGGCAAACGCAGGGACGGTTAATGCTGTTTGTAAATGACGCTGGAGTTGTCGCTCCATGATGTCCCGTAAGTGCTCAATTGGAGACATATCTGGCGATCTAGCAGGCCAAGGCAATCGGTCGACACTCTGTAGAGCATGATGGGCTACAACAGCGGTATGTGGGAGAGCGTTATCCTGTTGAAAAACAACACCCTGTCATGTTGTTTATGAACGGCAGCACACCAGAATGATGTACTAATTTGCTTTCATGATCCGTGGGATAACCACGAAGTGCTATCATACGAAAACGCACACCAGACCTTGCTCCAGCTATTGTACTAGTGCGCCTAGCAAGTAGACAGGTTGGTTGCAGACCATCAAGTGGCCTGCCTATAACCAACACACGTCCATCACTGGCACCGAGGCGGGACCAGCTTTCAACGGTGAACGCAACTGACCTCCACCCTGCCCTCCATTGAGCTCTCCCTTGACACCACTGAAGTAGTAAATGGTGGTCATATGGAATCAGTGGAATGCACGCTACAAGGTGTCTCACTCGGAGCTGTCCTTCAAATAATCTCTATGCAACATATCTACGATAGCGTTGGAAGCTGAAGAAGTGAATTAAAATTTGTGCTGTGGCCGGAACTCGAACCCAGTTCTTCTTGCAGATATGCTGACCATTACACGACCGCAGGATTATGGTCAACAGAGCTGCACAAACTACCCAAGTCAAGTACCCTCCCGAACACAAACTCTAATTCACATCTCCCCTTATATTGTCACTATTACCATGGCTCTCCGACACTTGAATAAAACCCCAGCATTGGACGTAATGGGGAAGTGATGCACTACATGTGATCGTATAAATCTGAAATTAAATTTTCCTTAACACATTTAAGTCTCTAATTTATCTACAATAATGTTGGACGCTGAAGAAGTGAATTAAAATTTGCGCTGTGGCCGGGACTACTACCCAAGTTTTCTTGCAGATATGTTGACCATTACACCACCGCAGCAATATGGGCATTATAAGGGGAGATGTGAATTAGAGTTTGTGTTAGGGAGGGTACTAGTCTTGGGTAGTTCGTGCAGCTCTGTTGACCATAATGCTGCTGTGGTGTAGTGGTCAGCACATCTGCTTAGTAAACAAAAAAACTCGAGTTCGAGTCCCGGCCGCAGCACCAATTTTAATTCACCTCTTTCAGTCGGTGCGGGTCTCCCGCATCGTTCCCTACGCTCGTCGGAGTATGGGATCTCATTATCATCAGTATAAATAAAGATTGAAAGATAAATTAGAGCCTTAAATGCCTCAGAGAAAATTTAAGAAGGTCTATGTAACAGTTCGTTGTGCCACCGTAGTGCCAACTGCTGTTCCGATAGCTACTGCATGTACAGTAGGATGCGCCACAGCCACGTGCCGAACACGATGGCCTTCACTCTCGGTAATGCAACGTGGTCATCCCGAGTCACCGAGCGAGGTGGCGCAGTGGTTAGACACTGGACTCGCATTCGGGAGGACGACGGTTCAATCCCGCGTCCGGCCATCCTGATTTAGGTTTTCCGTGATTTCCCTAAATCATTCCAGGCGAATGCCGGGATGGTTCCTCTGAAAGGGCACGGCCGACTTCCTTCCATAATCCGATGAGACCGATGACCACGCTGTGTGGTCTCCTTCCCCAAATAACTAACCAACCAACCAACCAACCATCATCCCGAGTCCATTCTCGAAACAACCACTACCAGCAATCATGTACAGTGGCTACATTCCTGCCAAGTCTTTCTGCACTATCGCAGGGGGAATATCCAGATTCTTGTTGCCCTACTACAAGACGTCGTTCAACCTCAGTGAGGTGTTAATAACGGCGCCTTTGTCGCCTTAAAGGCCTTCATGGCTAACATCGACTCATCACGTCCAAAGGTAACTAACGCTCACGACCGTTACAGCGTGTATTTAAAGCAAACCTGATTTACATCCTGATAGTGGCGGTTATAGCGCCACTCTTATTCTACAGGAGCGAAATTGGAACAGACTCCATTTTTCAGATGTAGAAAGACGGCTATCAACTTTCTTTTACGTCGGACTGCTGTTCCTTGGTGTTGCAAATTTTTTTCCGTCAATGTTGAGAGGAGAAAAGGTAAGAGTTGTAAGATCAGTACCGTTTATCTTTCCAGTTTGTATCGCAGCAAGAAATTCGTCATTTACAACTTCGCATGAATGTAGCACAGACAAAGTCCGCAGCTCGTGGTTTTGCGGTAGCGTTCTCGTTTCCCGCGCACGGGATCCCGGTTTCGATTCCCGGCGGGGTCAGAGATTTTCCCTGCCTTGAGATGACTGGGTGTTATTGTGTCGCTTTCATAATCATCATTCATCTCCATTACGGTCGGAGGAAGGCAATGGCAAACTACCTCCGCTAGGACCTTGCCTAGTACGTCGGTGCCGGTTTCTCGCATCGTCCCCTACGCTCCTCGGAGTATGGGACCTTATCATCATTAGTATAAACAAAGATCGAAATTTCTGCCAAAAAATAAAATTCAATTTTTCATTAGTCTGCCTGAGTTCTATGACTCCTAGGCTCATCTACCGAAAATCCGTAACACAACACCGCGCATTGAAGTGTTAAATATCAAGAAACGCACATGCAATAAGGAACTGCATGCTTTTCGTTTCTTAAAACCACTAATGAAATTCTAAAGCTTTAGACTTGGTGGTGTACCTGCTTTACGAACAAAACTAACATGTAGCTTTATTCAAATTATATGTATTTACTGGGTTTTAACTCGATACATATCCAAAAAATTATGTGTCAGTTGTATTTCCACGGAGTGACTGAACTGAAAACGACGATGGGCGTTGTGAACAAACGTAAACATCACCTGCTTCTTGCAAGCGGTGTTGCACTACAAACAAAGGCCTCGAAACGAACAAATGAAAGAAGTCACGACCATTCCATAGGCTGGAGGGCAGCAGAAATTGAAACACTGCTGTAAGACAGCAGCGCGCTCGAAGAAAACAACAATGGAAGCCGATTATTGGAGTGCTTTCAAAATGTACAGTTAGGGCGAACGATGAATGTCCAAAATTGAACGCACTCTCTAAAAACCAATTAGGCCATTTCACTACTGCGTTAAACAACATCGAGACAAATGGGTTGGGTCAGGTGGAGAGTCCATGACAGCAGACTCCTCTGGCACTAACACTAACGACGAGACAAACGAGGAACTATCTGGTACAACCACGTAACACATGCATGACACTAAATGATGAAATTGTAGCATACAGACAACCACTATCTGTCTCATCGACTGCAGGGCGGAAAGGAGGAAACAGGGAACTCGATGCTTTTAAATAACAGTGCAGACGAACTACATACGACTTGGTTTTTTCATTTCGTATTACTCAACAACATAAATCATAAACCTAAAAAATAATCAGTATCATGTAAGAGTTTCTGTTGTACTGAATAATAATTTGGTACAAGCGGTCGACTTTTGGATAGACGAAGACAATTTCACAGATTTTCGCACTCCAGTTGCCAATTATTAATTTTATAACCGAAAGACTATCTTTCACTCACGTGTGTCGAACGAATTACTGTGGCGCTTTTGCAGCCTCATTACAGAGACATGGAAACTGGGCCTGTGGAAAGCAATGTAGGCGTTATGGACAGTTTTAACGTAAAAGGATTTGTCATCAAAAAGAAAATTAACTTGCAGGTCAATCAGTTACATCATCTGAACATACACAGGGGCGTTTTCAGCTGAAACAGCAAACAGTCTTGTAAACAGCTCGATAACTGATGTAAAATTAACTGTTTCCTCTAAACTTCTAGGAAACTATCTTTGTAATTCTTTCAAGATCACAATGAAATTCTTCAGCCCTCGCATTTTCCTTAACGCCAGTGAGCTTGGGGAATTAGAATATGTTTGTTAGAATGTGTACCTTCTTCAAGTCCACTTAAAATTCGAGATCTGCAATCCATTCCAGATGTTCTTACTTTCGTTCCTCCACTCATTTTTCCTTCATAAATTCAGCAGTTGCGAGTTATAAATCGAAAAATCATTCCAGGCATGCTCACTGGCTTAACCTACGTTCTTAGGAGCTACTGACAGTGGAATAACTGGAATAATGTGAGCGACACTGGAAATCTTACTATTCTTACCACCAATCACTTCACGTGGTGCATCTCTGAAAATTTAGCACAAAGCGCTTTTTGATGTACTGAACAATGAATGCTGCCTGTCGTTCGTTGTAATTTTTTGCTTTTTCATTGGCAACTGAACCTTTAAATTCTTCCTGCATCGCATCGTAAGGCCGTCGCGTAGCAAATCTGCAGTACCCATCCATTATGTGAATGCATAACACATGAGAGTTCTCATCCTTTTCTTCTGTCATTGCCACTCGTTTTTAAAACCGTATGAAGATAAATCACTAGACTGCCTCAATTTGTGCAAACAACCACTGGCTCTGTGGACATCCTTCATACTATGAACAAGTAGCGTTGACACTAAGATTGTGCCGCACTCAAGAGAGTTTTGCCAACCGAAAAATCCCACACCGCAATATTAATACAACTGTCGCGCTGGACCAAGTACTCCCGAGAATAACCGAGCAAACCCGACGCAGACCTAGGCTTGGCCCACACACGGTCCGTACACTAGACCCGCGTGAAGTTTGACGCCTGGGGGCTGGCCCCGTATTAACGTATTAACCAATGTAGTTCGTGGCCGGCTATTGTACCAGGTACCTTGTAAAGCACACAATTAGACATGCAATTAGACTAAATTAACACAGAAAAAATGCAGCGCAAGTACTTTAGCTTATTAACATGTGTTCTGAGGTAAACGGGGTTGATCTGTTATTCTCTTATTCTGTGCAACGGATTAATCTGAGATGTACCTTTACCCTGTGGCTCCTGCAAGATGCAATTTCCACCCCCACACTACTACAGAAGTCAGACAGACGCTCCTAATGTTCAAAAGAGAAATGCCTGGAAAACTTTCAGCAATAAATATCTTCTGGAGTCGTCCGCTGTAAGGAAATGACACAAAAATTCACAAAATTTCTTACTTAGCTAGTGGGATACTTGGGTACTGGAGTAGTGCTAGTTGGTGTAATAAAAACATGAAACTAACGAAAGTTATTATTCATTTTGCAAAAATTCTGAGAAATCACAATGGCACTTTTAGTTATGAATTAAGTTATATCCTGGTTCTTTTCGGAATGTGAAGTTTCCTCTCAAGTATAGGATTCGCTAATGAAATTTCTATACAAAGTTTAAGATGCTTGTTGACTGGGCAGAATGGCTGAAAGGTGCGCCTACTCAACTTGAATAATTATCCTTTAGAATGTTGCTAGGTACGGTCGAGGCTGTCGCGTGTGAAATGCAGTGAAGTGTTCTGTTGTGGAGGAAATATGGGGCTCGCAATAGCTGTAGCGCACAATACCGTAAGTTGCGATGACTGCTGTCTGCGCCGCTCTCTGCTGACAAATAAGATAACTCTCGTTGTATCTGGATTGACCTTCGCCAGTCAAACTCTCCCTATGCCTTGATGAAGTCAAGGATTCCTAGTCCCCCCTAGTCTAACTATTGGCATGGTTCACCGGTCAGATAACCAGTCCACTGCGATGCCACTCAAAATTCGCTCGCAGGCGTTTAACTATAACTCTGTTCGTTCACACTGCACAGTAAGTGTGTCGGCTAACACAGTGAACAACGCTTAATTGCAAGGACTCAATACAGAGTAGCACTTCGATTCGCTCTCGACAGAGGTGCTCTCCCAGTGAAGTACTGAGAAGAGACTTGTTCCTCGCTCCAAGAGCGACAGCAGAACGCCACCTCCCCACGCCAGACATGAAGGGATATATCTTTCAGTCTCTTCCATTATTCCTTCAGCTCAAGGCGTCAGAAATATCGTCTGCCAATCAGCATTGCTCTTCTAAAATGGGAGAATGACGTTTCGTTTAAGGCGACCAATCCGGAAACCTGTAGCATTGGCGTTTGGCGTTTGCTGTCTCCCTGTGAAAATCTCTGTGTGCTATGTGTAAAGAATACGTAGGCTGGCCGCTTCCACACAGTGTAGCAGAATTTGCTTTTAAGCTGAACACAGGGTTGTTCCCTCCTTTCATTCAGGCCCACGCTGTCCGCTACATGGACGGTCACCGGTCAACATAGGCTGGGTCATCCTCTGAAGGGACCGGCATCCCGTTGTGTGGTTTCTCTCCCGAACTAAAAGCTTCTGTGACCATCGTGTCTGGAATGTATGTATTTCAACCACGGTGCGCTTACTTGTTAATTCCATATCGTTTACATGAATTCATACAACATTGACTTTATCTTATCGAGTTTGGGTTCGAATGAAGCGTCTTGATGTGTGGAATATGATTGTGAGGGCGGAATATGTAAGCAATGGTCAGGAGACCACGACGTCTGACAACGTATAACGATGCACCACACGAAAACTGCTCAACACACACAATAAGTGACACTAAATTTAGAAATAGTAATGTACAGATTAAGTAGAACAGAAAAACTAAACTCCATCCTCACAGATCTTGGAAGGCCCAGCCGTACCGACCGGCTGTCGTGTCATCCTCAGCCCACAGGCATCACTGGATGCGGATATGGACGGGTATGTGGTCAGCACACTGCTCTCCAGGCCGTATGTCAATTTACGAGGCCGAAGCCGCTATTTCTCAATTTAGTAGCTCCTCAGTTTGCCTCACAAGGGCTTAGTGCACCCCACTTGCCAATAACGCTCGGCAGACCGGATGGTCACCCATCCAAGTGCTAGCCCAGCCCGACAGCGCTTAACTTCGGTGATCTGACATCAACCCGTGTTACTAATGCGGTAAGGCCGTTGGCGGTAAATAATCAAATGACATACGTAATTCAGTACAAGTTCACGAAAATGTATGTGGATTTTTTAATTGCATTTCCTCTCAAATGTCATATAAATAAAATAATGGGTTGGCATAATTCGAACCATCGCTTCGTCTATGATGTCCTTACCATGCGCTACGATAACCACATAATCACAACGAGTTCGTGTATGTGGCCCCTTTGCACACTTATATCAGTTTAATAACAGACGTGTTAAACTTCTCTTGCGATTTACTCGGAGTTGCCGAAGTAGCACCCCTTACTACTTCCACATTATCTTATTTTAATGGCCCACTAAAAGTGTACATAGTTTTAAGTAAATCCGTGATCCCAACGTCTTGGTCTCCCCTTGTTTGTTATGCGAGAGCTGAATCGCCTCGTGACATCCGGGACGTGATTAATTTCATGTAATAAATTGAAGGCGGTGTGCACTGCCACGGGATGTCAGGCTCAAGGATACGTTCTGAGACCGAATCCTTGAGTGGCACCGCTGAAATGACAACTACTTCCAACAATACTGTTTCCTATCTTCCTTTTAATCTTAAAAATAGAAATTTTAAAATTTTCCGTTTCAAAATTACAGATTCAAGAAGTAATGTCAGCTTACCTTGTACAAGAAAGGTCATAAGGTCTCCATGGACCCCACCTCCACGGTCCACACAAAATTCATTAGATGGAGCGCACTAGTGGTCTAAATGCAACATTGCATAAACAACGTCAGTAAATTTCGAGTTGTTAACATTGCCCAAAGCTCAGGATATTCTGTGTCCCAATTAAGGCTTACGCGAGACGTGTCATGATACCACTAACAATTGGGAGCCCCAGTGAAAATAGGATGTCGGACAAGTCTAGTGGTGGCTCTACGTATTTTAGAGCCCAAAGTGGAAGTGTGCTTGGGTTCTTGAATCTCCACCATCCACTTGCCACTCCTTCAGTCATTGTGCGATCATACTTGGTGGGTATAATTTATGTACAGCTACTCCAGAGGTCCAGTGTCGGGTGTAATTATCGTATAGAAGCGAAATTTGGTAGATATTCTAATGCTTTAACTGAGAACAAATTCATGCTGAATGGAAATTAGTTCCAATAATGGCCACCAGTTGCAAATTTGACGCAATGAATCCAAGAAAGGTGTATAGAAGTGTCTTCACATGCACTAGATTAGGAACAAGGCCTGGGGAGATAAGATCAAACAAGTGAGGAAGGAATTATTAACGTCATTTGCACAAATTGTTCAATAAAAGCACCAGAGGTGACGACGAGATGCTGCATCCGTTTAAAGCGACGTGATGAAGAGTTGCTCTCAGCGGTTCCCGCGGAATCCGAGCAACGTGTTCCTGTGTACAGTGCTTCAGATCAGGTAGACGCCGAACGTGTCCCTGGTAAACGCGATTATTTTTATGGTATCCGCAGAACCATATGTGTCACATGGATTCAGATCATGAAATCTTGAGGGCCATGCTTCCTGAAAACTTCTGGAGGTAACACGTTCGTGGAAGGTTGGTTGCATCAAGCAGTCTTGATTTTTCACTGGATGAGCGGCACGAGGTGTTGCCACATCGTGTATGAAAACTGCGGTTTTCACTGACTCTTCCACAGGAATCATATGCTGTACAAGACGTCTCGATAACGTGCAGACGTAATAGTACACCTGACAGGCCCCTCTGTGTGTATTCTCTTCAAACACGAGCGGACCAAGAATAAAGGTTCCTGTGACGTCACACCACACAGGCACATACGGTGATTGCAGTGGATTTTTGTTCAGGACACGTGGTTTACCAGACCCACAAATTCGGAAGCTCTGTGTATTCATTGCACCCTGTAGTGTAAAATGTGCTTCGTCACTTAGCTGAACAGTGGACAGCCACATCTCATCAACTTCTACCCGTGCCAGAAACAGAAGAGCAAATTCAAACGCTGATGCGAATCATGAAGTATCAGTTGCAGCAACGTCTATATCTTGTACGGGTACAATTGTAAAATAGTAAAATTTTTGTGCTCCTGACCATAGGATGGACAGTTCTCGTGACACTGCACGAGCATTAGTACCGCCTGGGGCAAATGCTGCATGGTCAGTTACAGCAGTAACAACCTCGTCAGGAACTTTCAGCAATATACGAAACCTTTCTCTTCCACGTGCCACACCAAGCTCACCATGGTTTCGAATTTAATTTATAATCTTTTTTAAACCTTCTAATGAGATCATACCTCCCCTCAGACCTTACAGTGGACGACCCTTCTCCGCCCTATTCTGGAGTATTGCTGTCCGGTGCGAGATCCGCATCAGATGGGACTGAAGGACGACATCGAAAACAACGTTTAACTGTCGCCTTGGAGAGTTTTCAGCTGTTTGTTACGTGTGTTATTGTTTTTCGCCAGAACTGTGACTTCGCGATCGTGATTAATAAACCCGGACGGACTGTATCTTCGCGATCGGCAACTAAAAGCTCACTGTATGCTGTTTTAAAACTGTGCACGGGGCATATGAAAAGCAAATGAGTGCGTAACGAACTTTGCAATCGTATAAATATCAATGTGGATGTACAAAGCAACAGCTACCCCTAACTAGCCTGTGACCAAAGGAATGGTACGGAGGATAATATTACCACCTGGAGAATCCGATTCCAAGCAAGAGGACAAATCCACCATGACTGATGGATCCATAATAACTCTGCCACCAGCATCACCAAACTGCTGTCGACAACAACCCCCACAGAGGCAGACAAGCTGAAACGCCACATACTCGCCCTGTAAACACTTAAAGCATCTCATGTAGTTTCAATTCTAACTTCCTTCTCTTTTTTAATAATTTTTTTCAAGTTTGTTTTCCTTAAAAATGAAGGTAATTTCTGTAAATTGTGTTCACTGTCGGTGTTGACATTGCTGAGTCAACCATTAACTGTAGTTATTACTATTTACTTTCTCTGACATTCATTTATTTTACTGTAGTTGTTAGCCCGCATCTCGTGGTCGTGCGGTAGCGTTCTCGCTTCCCATGCCCGGGTTCCCGGGTTCGATTCCCGGCGGGGTCAGGGATTTTCTCTGCCTCGTGATGGCTGGGTGTTGTGTGATGTCCTTAGGTTAGTTAGGTTTAAGTAGTTCTAAGTTCTAGGGGACTGATGACCTAAGATGTTAAGTCCCATAGTGCTCAGAGCCATTTGTAGTTGTTATTGCAAGTGTATTCCGTGTTCTTTTCAAAAAAAATGTTCAAATGTTTGTGAAACCTTATGGGACTTCACTGCTAAGGTCATCAGTCCCTAAGCTTACACACTATTTAACCTAAATTATCCTAAGGACAAACAAACACACCCATGCCCGGGGGAGGACTCGAACCTCCTCCGGGACCAGCCGCACAGTCCATGACTCGTGTTCTTTTCGAGGAATGTGTTTTTTATGAGTATGAACAGCGTTTTCATCATAAGTAATTAGTGCTTTGTTTTGGTATGTGGTAACACGGGTAAGCTGCGGTCTCCGCATTAATTCCGAGCGCCGACCAAGCACAGTTATGTGACTCCTCTGCTGTCGAAGCCAGGCATGCTCTAGGTGGGAGCTTTGAACCTGACAGCTGTCAGCTACATAAACTGTGTTTGCATTCAATAGGACGTTACATTGCAACATATTCATGACCAAATGCGAGTTTATTTGGCTTTTACAGTTATAACTGAACAATATTGTAGGCATTTCTTCTATTATTTACGAATTCATTTATGGGAGTTTTCGTGTTTTATCCTCTTTTGCTGTTCGTTGCCAGATTCAGAAGTGATTACTTTCTTTAAGTTTGGGAGTAAACCTTTTTTTTTAGTTTAAATAATCGAAATTCACGGTCCAAATAACGCAAAGTGGATCACTGCGACCCGTGTTCATCACATATGGACCAGTTCGTGGAAGGACTAGGTATTTTCGTTACGCTACAGAGAAATTTTCTTCGCAAGCTGCAGAGAACAAGTCCTCGCACTGAAAAGCACAATAACAACAGCAACAGTTTGCAAAGAATCACGCTGTGGCGTCCGAGGGCGCGACTTTCGGTTCTCTCTGTAAGTTCGCCTTTATAAGGGGTGGATAAAAATATGATAACACGGAATACACAATGCATTACCATGCCTGACTGTTTAGAAAAGCCGTTAGCGTTAAAAGCAGCTTGTCTTGAAATGAGCGTATACAGGTGCTGTATGATTTTCAAGGCAATCTTATGCCACAACTCCTGGCCGTCTGGCTTGCCTCCTTCCACTCATATGTTAAATCCATTTGCCCATCATCACAGCTGGCGGTAGGCAGGCCCTTCATAATGCTGAAAGTCTCATGACGTTATTTAAGGCTGAAGTATGTGTTTCATAAAACTGAGGTGATTATCGGTAGAGGCTTGTTGTCCCATTCTAAGAATGCGCGAGAACATCTCAGTTCACACAGAACTCCAACAGCGACAGAGGAGACCACACCTCATTCAGAGGTTTTGTTTCTGCTTACGCGTGTCAAGGAGCCACCTGATAGGATTCCCGGAACTCCTCTGTTAGTCGAGCTAGGACGGGGTTCGCGGTATTCACCACGATTCTGTTCTGTGGAAACCTGAGGGCGGTAGTCTCAAGTGCTGGCTGCCACCTAGAAATTTATGGTGAGAAATCACAGGTCTTGGAATTTCTGGGCTTATGCTTGGGAGGAAGAGCCTCGCGGCGTTCCCGTCACCTCGGTTAGGGTTCTGGAAATTCAGAAGTGTGTAGAGAACTCACTGATTCGCCCACACTGTTGACGTCAGACGGGAATTCCTAGAGCAAAGAAGATATTCTCTAATTGGCCCGCGTCTGGAGACACTGTGTGGTCGGAATTTATTAACCGTAGCTGATTTCACGCTACTGGTTAGAAACCGGAACATTTCTCCTTATTAGCGGCTGCAGCCAGAACGGCGCAAACAGCAGGGACACGTGAAGAAACACACTCTTTGTTTGGATGTGTAAGGTGAAAGGTCGCTGGTTTTAGACGTTGAGGACTCTGAAATAGGGAATCTTATACCACACTGTAAAACAGTGGCAACTTCAGTGAACGATGATGGATTGGTTAGCTATCAATCATCCTAGTATCCAAAGCAGGTCACCGAAACCCAACAATATTGAGATCTGATGACAGTGGTGGCCTGGAGAGACAAGTCTTCCTCGTGCCGACAAAACGAATTATGGACGGTGGGAACAGGACTCCTGCCGTCTTGTAACACCGTTGGGGAACAAACGTTGTGCCGCGGGAAGGACCTGATCAGCCAAAATAGTGATAGTCCTTGGCAGTAATGCGCCATTGCGGAGTACTCATGCGGTCCATAGGATACGACGATATGGCTGCCCAACTCATCAACGAACCCCGCCAATTTGTCATTCTTTGGACGTAAACTCGGCCAGAAGTTGGGAACAGTGTGCAAGAAGCCTCATCCGACCAAATGACATTCTTTGATTGCTCCATAGTGCGGGATTATGGTTTCGAAACAAGGTTTCCCCGTTACGAGCATTTGCATTACTGATGAGTGGTTTCACAATTTCATATTTCCCTACAATTCCCTGCTTCTGGAATTCCCTTGGTGTTGGTTTGATGCTGACGGGGTTCGCGAGTGTGACATTGAACTCAGTAGCTCTCGTCCTCTTATTTTTCGTCACAATCGTGTTCGGTGACCATCTGTTACTATTAGCGGATACAGTTTCGTCCGCGTTATGATAGGGTGAAAGCAGTATGCTACGGCGCACTTGTATGTGGCACCACAATAAGGTAAGAATATTAATAAACTAAAATGAAACTAATATACTATTAACGATGAATGTGTCTGATAGTATACACAATGCGGATTGCTGACTGTGCGCGACCGCAGAGCCGAAGATACTGATCTGTGGTGTGCTGTGTGAAGCCACCGAGTGATAGCTTAATGTACGTGTGTCAATATTGTTGAAAATGGAAGCAGAAGTCTTCATGCAACCAAGGTGAAGATATTAAATAATTGAGCTGGCTGATAATTTGTGATTGGTGAGTAAACCCAGAATGTACGTAAACTGTTTTGATATTTCGCTTTTCTAATGTTTCTCAGATCTGTTAACAGAGCTGTATTTCATTTGATGATTTGCATGTATACCGGTTTAATGAGGTTAGATAATCAAAAATTTTAAACATGGCTGAAGCAGCAACTGTTGAAAATATTCACGGTAAATGATAGCAGCCAACCAGTTGGAGAATAAAGATTTATTGAAATCCTTGAGAACGGTTTCGGGATATCTAAATATACCTTCATCAGAAGCAAAAATACAATAAAATCACATCCTGCAGTGGAGATGCATAAAACAACTATGCCAAAGGCGTCGTCAGTAGTTAAAATTAAAATATCACCTCCACCTGTATAGCATAATTATAAAGAGAGCACTTAGCCTGTGAACGCTAGTTCACACGCTAGACTGGACCGCAGACAGAACAATCAATAACACCAAACACACATCACAGAGAACCAATCATCACACTCAAAACACACACAAACTGTCTCGCGCCTACACCTACACCTACACTCACACCCACATTCACATCTGATCCTACACCCACACACCCTAGCACAAAGTTAATTCTAATTGTAGTCAATTGTAGGAAATAGGCTGTGAACACAATAAGCACCATAAGAGGATGAAGGTGGCAAGTGTTAAAAAGAGGGAAAATGTACAATTCTAATGCAAAACGCACCACTGCCAAATGCCAAATGTAAAATATCTAAAGCACGCAACCTACCCTCATAAACAACAACAATTGTATGCAATGACAACCAGGTACAGATTCCAGCAAAAGCCACCAGTACTCCAAAACTACTTTACTTTACTATATAATTCTGTAACTCTAGTATATTAAATCTATTATATTTATTCTCACTTCACTTTACAGTTACTCTAAATTTTAATGTGTATCAAAAACCGCCTAACTGTTCAAACAGAAGAAAGGAACAACGTAAAACTCAAAGATTAAGTCCCCAAAAGACACAACCAACACAACCACCTCAAAGTCCAGTAGGTAGTTACACTCACAAATACAATAGCCTATGTCTGTATTAAATATATTAAATTTACGAAATATTACCAATAACCAATTAATGTAACTAACACCTAATACAATTAATGTAACTCACAACCAGTACAATCAACTGGTTATCTTTCCTTCCTTCTCCTCATCATCAACCTTCTCTTTCTCTTTCAACATGGTGTAAATGGATCATGTAAAATAAGTAACTTTGTAAATGTAAAAGTAAAATTGTAATTATAAAATTGAAAAACAAACTAGCATGTAAAACTGTAAAAATAAAGTTGAAAAACTGATCGTAAGTAATGACAAATTTTCACTGATGCAACAAAACCCAGATTAGTAAAATGTATCCTGATACATCCAAAAAGGCTGAAAAGGGTATTGCACACCCTCAAACAGCCCGCATTTCCCCCTCAGGGAAGGGAATGAAAAGAGCAAAAAAAAAAGTGATTTTAGTGTATTTTTGCTTCTGATGAAGGTATATTTAGATATACCGAAACAGTGGTCATAGATTTCAATAAATCTTTATTCTGCAACTGGTTGACTGTTATCATTTACCGTGAAGTTAGATAATACTCGCTGTTTAAATCTCATTGTTTGTGAATCAATTGTGAGTAATGTAACTTCATTTGTCAGATGTCTTCGAAAAGACAAACTTAGCTCGCAATATAATTTTGCTAAAAAAAAAAAAAAACACCTCAGTGTTAGTAATTCACCATAATCAGGATCGCCTCCCTGTCCCCAGGACATAATTTTTTTTTAAAAGTTGGATTTTCTTAAATGTTCTCGTTTATCAGCCAAAAGAATTTCATGTGTATTTCAAGGTATTATGGCCAGCATTGCACACTGCTGAGCCTGTAGCGAGCATATATATACATATATCAAGATTTTAAAACAGCCATTGTTGAAATTCATCACGGTAAATGATAACAGCCGAACAGTTGCAGGATAAAGATTTATTAAAATTGTTGACCACGATTTCGGTCTATCTAAATATACCTTCATCACAAGTAAAATACGACCAGAATATACCGCGTTACTCCGTTGCTGCTTTAGAGATAAAGCAGTTTAATTTATTTGCTATGTGCACAAGGACCAAAGTAATCAGTTTTGAAGAAGGCCAGATGATTCAGTGCCTAAGGGGCTGAATGTATATTGCAGTGACTGTATTTCCTTATTGGTATTGGGAGTTGCATTGCCCAATCAGTTCGAATGAAGTTTTACGAACAATAATACAGAGTAAGCACACCACTTACACTTACCATTCGAGTTTAATAGTCATTCTACAGATCAGACATTCATCCAACGTAATCTTAAAAAGGATATTATTTCATTTTTTAAACAACATTACACTTGTGAAATATCTAACTAGCCTTTTTATCAAAAAAGTTTACGTAGATTCCGGGGGTTACTCAACAATTAAAAATTATCAGCCAACTATTCTATACTAATGCACTGGCAAGAAAACAAAAAACATCATTATTGAACATCTTTACCTTATAACATGAAGTTTTCTGTTTCCATGTTGAGATATATTGATATACCTACATTAATCTAACACTTGGTCGCATCAAGCAGCTCACCACAAACACTGCCTACTCTATCGCCTTTCCCTCACAGACAGCTACTTACAACTGTGCGTCCAGCGCCCTCCTACTCCAACAGATCAGTATCTTTGGCTCTGCGGTCGCGCACAGTCAGCGATCCGCATTATCTAGCCTATCAGAGACATTCATCGTTTATAGTAAATAAAACATGGGACTTAGGGAAAGGCAGGATTCGGTGTGGACAGGGCCTTACTCAGTTACCGTTGGTTGCTCAGTTTTTTTTTAGTAATGTGCACTTGATTTGGAACCAATTGCAAATGACGTTGACAATAATGAACAAATTTGGCTATTAAGACACAATGCCTAATAAAAAAATTCTTAAGCAAGTATCCCGCATGGCTGAGGGCCTTATTGACCAGAAACTGAAATTATTTGTCAGCTGAAGGCCCCAATAGTAAAAACTCAAAAGCAAATTGACGGGTGAAGGACTGGATAGGAAATTATTAAGAACAGTTAAACTTCTCCAAGAGATACTGAAACACCTTTTTTTTAGAAAAAACATCAAAATTTCACTTTTAATAGACAATAACTAATTAAACATTATTAAGACAAGTTGCATTCATGGCTGAGGGCGTTATCGACAAGAAATTCAAGTTACTTGCTGGCTGAAGACCCCAATAGTAATAACTCAAAATTAAAATATTTAAAAAAACAATCATCACCATCTGATCAAACCAAGAGAAAAGTGGGTCTCAGACTGTGCTCCTAAAGGATCGGCCTGGTAAAAGTCGCTCAACCTTGTAACCGATGAAAGAGGCAGTCAAGAACTGTATTTACTAAACCGGATGGAACTCCACACTAGTGACAGTTTAAATGCAGACCAACACTCTTGCAAAATCTACCTAATGTGTGGTAACCAACAGAATGTTGGAATAATCCAGGCAAAGTGGAACCGGTGGACAGCACTGCGTCTTCAGAATCTGGTGTTTAGGACATCCAGAAGCAGGAGGAGCCACCACGACCAAGGTAGTCCAAAAGACAAAATATCCAAACCACAATCAAGGATGCTGTCGAACTACACGCCTTACCACACAGCAGTGGCAAGGCGAGGAAAGGTACACTGCTGCAAAAATACGCTAACCTCCAGGGCAGGTAATTAGGGCGTTAGTGGCCAGTAGGCAGAAAAATACCACTGGTTGAACTTCATCTACAAATACAAGGAATTCAATGACTAATAATAGGAAGTGGAGGACAGCTAATTAATTTCGCCAACTCCAAACAGTCCACTTGATGCTGTTCGTGTCGGCGACCCTGCGAGCAGCAAGGGCGAACAAATGGTGTGATCACAGAATAGTGGATGTTTCACTACTGGGTTAATGTTCCCTCAACTCAAACGTCCTCGGTCCGGTGGACAATGAGCTTGTGGCCCTCGCAACTACAGCCCCTCAATCCAGCAGTGCCTGCGTGCCGCTAGCTGTCCCAGCATGTCCATGCACTGCCGGACCTCACTGCTGCTCTGTCCCAACAGAACTACCCGACACACCCCGACCCGGCAAACACTTGACGCCTTTCCAAAGATAGTACTAGATATTGATAACCACTGCTGCCGCCACTCGTGGACAGACAACTCCAGCAAATGTAGTGGCGCTAGTAAACACGAGAAGGAAATGAGTCGCCCCTATCCCAATTACACAATGCCAACCTACCAACGGCACCAACCCAAGCCGCAAAATGGCTCAACCTCTCTCTTCAAACATCAACTCGGGGTTAAACCAACATCTGGCTCAACCAAACTTAATTTGATTAATATGGACCCGGTATTGCTTACTGGTGCAGTTGTTCTTACCCATAAGATCAACTGGGCCTAAAATACGCATAATAGCACAGGGACCCAGGAAACAGGCAGTGATCAAGATTTCCAACACGCACCTCCCTCCCAGGAAAATCACGGACATACACCTGGTCCCCGGGTTTACCGCTAAAGACTCGTCGATTACGGTTGTTTCTTACGGTTGTTTCTTATGGGCCCTGAGAATATTGCGCCTGGCACGATTCCAGTTTTCTTTGACGATCTCAGGGGTAGTATTCAAAGGGATTAGATCTTGAATTCCCGTAAGTTCGAAAGCGGTGAATTGACAAGATAAACAAAGATCAAGGAAACCGTAGTAGCCTTCAAAGCCTCGTGGCTGGCTGTATTGAAGGCAAAACTAAGCCAAGGGAGACTAGTATCCCACTTACTGGGCTTCTTCTGATGGAAGATAATCAGTGCGAATTTGAGATTACGATTGACCCTCTCCGCGAAAGAGCCCTGCGGGCAATACGGAATGGTAGTCACGTGCTTCACACCGCTTTGAAAACAGAAAATCTTGAAGAGAGCCGAAAGAAAGGCCGGCGGATTATCACTAACGATTTTTAGGGGGTCCAAAAACACCAAATACGTTAGTTAAAAGCGCAATAGTAGTAGCAGCAGTCACGTTACGACTCGGAAGAACCCAGATAAGCCTCGAAAACGCGTCATAAGTAACCAATACGTACCAATGGTCTCCTTCGATGCGAGGTAAGATCCTCACATAATCGATATAGAGTTTATTCCTGGGGCAGGATTCGCGCTCAGAACTCAAGAAGCCCTGTTGTAGAGCATTCTTAGGCTTGGCCACACGACACAACCGACATCGGAAAACCATCTCTCTAACGTCTCGCTGCATAGACGGCCAAGTCAAATGCTCCTTATTTTTCTGCAAGTTCTTATAGGTTCCTAAATACCCGCCAATCAACGACTTGTGAAAGTGATGGAATCGGGGCGTTCCAGGGTGGCTGGTAGGCAGATCTTCAACTCCTTAGCAGGTCCCACCCTTTTACACAAAATGCCTTGCCTTATCCATCCAAAGATTCCTCGCCGACAGCCGTTCCTTAGCCGGTTCCCAACTGGGGTCCTGATCCTGATGGTCGGCGACGTCACTAAACAAATGAGGAATACCGACTAACACGACACAACTAAAATTGCCTTCTTCTGTTTCTTGGGTGCTCTCACTAGATGGATATTCTGTGAAGATACGGCTGAGGACATCCGCGAGTACTTCCTCAGTCCCCTTAATATGTTTAACCTCGAACTGAAACGCTGAAATGCGCACTGCCCACCTGGCGATACATTTTACGCGGATTCGCTAACACCCAGCTTAATGCTTTATTGTCGGTTTCTAGCTGAAGTACTCTATACTCGAGACAAAAGCGATACTTCTCCAGCCCGAACAAGACGGCCAATGCCTCACATTCGTAAACGGGATACTTAAGTTCGGCACTGGTTAACCGACGAGACACGTACGCTAATGGTTGCTTTGACCCCCGAACTCCTGTAGGAGAACTGCCGAAATCCCCGCCTTAGATACGTCGGTTTGTAAAATGAATTTTTTACTAAAATCAGGCACTCCGAGAACCGGAGGGTTGTCTATAGCTGCCTTAAAGTATTCAAACGCGGCCTCTTGGGCAGGTCCACATTCAAAACGCACCCCTTTTCGACGCAGTTCATTTACAAGAGCCGCCAACTAAGCAAAATTAGTGACAAAACGCCTAAAATAATTCTCCATGCCTATGATCCTGGCAATTCCGCGTTCATCAGCAGGCGGCGGGATAGCTCTCAATGCCTTAGTCCGCTCCTGGTCAATACTAATGCTCTCGCCTGATACTAAGTGACCTAAGAAGGATACCGCTGCCTGGCTAATGTCACCTTACTGGGTTTAACAGTCAAACCAGCCCCCTGCAGCCTTGCAAAAAATTGCTGGATATGTTCCAAATGCTCCTGAAACGAACGGTTATAAATCACCAAGTCGTCCTAGTAATTATAAACACAGACTAATTTCAAGTCTCTAAGAGTGTTATCCAGCAAGCGAGTAGGAACGGCTGCCCCAGTAGCCAAACCAAAGGGAAACCTGTGAAACTCAAACAGATTCCAATCAGTACAAAATGCTGTAACAAGTTTACATTCTTGGGCTAAGGGAATCTGATAATAGGCTTGATGCAGATAAGAGCATGGTGAACCAATTAGCGCTGACAAACTAAGTAAAAGAGTTATGAAGATCAGGTTAAGGAACTGATTCGAAGACAACCTTGGTGTTCAGGCGCCGGTAGACAAAAACAGGCCGAAAATCACGTTCCTGATCCTTAGGAACAAGGAATATGGGGAAGCATAATCAGATGTAGAAGGCCTTATAGATCCTTGCTCGATCATTTTAGAGATCTTTCCTCTTAGTATCTTCATCTTAGGCGGTGAGAGACGATATGGGGACTGCCTGACCGGAATGTGGTCAGATAGACGAATATGGTAGTTAAGAACATTAGTAAACCCCTGTCTATCACAGAGAAGCTCGGGCAACCACTGCAACAAATCCCCTAGTTCAGAGGCCAACTGTGAAGACAGATGGGTGAGATCAAACTCAGTAACCTTAGCATCAACAGCCAGCAAACCGGCATTTCAATGCACCTTACGCTTAGCACATTCACAGTACCCAAACTTCTGAGCAGAAGCGAACCTAAAGAAGAAGGTGTACCTGGAATAATCCAAGACAAGACCAGTTTTACTGATAAAATCACATCCCAAAATTAAATAGACGGGCAGCTTCTTAACGAAGGCCAAAGACCAGGGCCAGGAGGAATCCTCAACCGAGATACTCCCTCGGACCCAACCATGCAGAGGCAACACCTGCCCATTGGCAACCCGACATCTCTGCACCGAAGAAGAGACCGACCTAAGCCTCGTAAGATGACCAAATTCAAGAAACCATTGCAAGCTCAACAACTAAAAGGATCTACAAGAATCCAAAAGGGCACAAATAAGTTCGCCACCTACTCGAAAACAAATATAACGCACGTGAGGTGATGACCGAGCAGCGACAGGGGCACACAAAGGTTAAGGGCTTGATCCCGAGGTCGCTGCCCAGCCCAGCGTCATTTATTAGCTCTGGGTGGGCGCGGTTGAACGCAAGAACTATCTAAATGACCTGTCCGACTGCACCTGAAGCAACGCCGCGGTTCCCTTTTGGCAGACTCAGCCGATATAGACAGTCCGGAGATCTCCTTGATAACGCCCGCGGGCTGAACTTCAAGGGGGGTAGAACGTCAAACGGGTCGACTTGGAGCGGGAGAGACACCATAGGACATTTTAATTTCCGCTGTCTATACTTTTACAAATAAATTCATAAAAATGCGTCAGCATGACCAGGAAGGATTCAAGATTCACACTCATAACGGTGGAAGTTCAAAAACATAACAAAATAATTTTTTTTACATGTGAAATTTCATCATTTTTTTACTTACTATTGGCTGCATTTGTTGCTATAGGTACACTTTTCTCCATAAGTAAGAGTGATTCTTCGATGAATTTTGCACAACAAACAAACCATCCTTACAGGTGTACGAAACTTAAAATTTCCCAAATCTATTAAAAACTGTGGTAAAAATTGATATAATAACTATAAAATTTGACTTTTTTTGTAAACATAAAGTTTAAAATGTAACAGCTCATTTATAAATTACATAAATTCTAGAGTTTCATAGACCTGTAAGTATGGTTTGTATGCTGTGCAAAATTAATCAAAGAATCTCTCTTACTTATGAAAAAAATGCACCTATCGCAACAACTGCAGCCAATAGTAAGTGAAAATAATGATGAAATTTCTTATGTATTTTCTTATGTTTTTGGACTTCCACTGCTACGACTGTGAATCATGAATCCTTCCTGCTCATGCTGATAAAGTTTTGTGAATTTATTTGTAAAAATAGAGACAGTGGAAAGTAAAATGTCCTGTTGTGTCCCTCCTGCACCAAGTCAGCCCATTTGACATCCTACCCCCCTTAACTTCACGGCCTGGATCGCCCGTGGGCGGTAACGTAGATGTCGCTACAACGGCGCCACGAAGTGCCTCCCAGGTGGAAGGACTACCACAAAAAACAAAATGTGACTTATCCGATGCTCGCATTCTCCTCAGGACAATAGAAACTAACTCTCGTTCTGGCAAGTTGACTAACAAGGCCGCCTTGAATCTGTCCACATATTTATGTAACGCCTCTTTATCTTGCTGTATCTGCCAAATACAGTGACACTCGAGCTGTTTGAGAACTCCCATGGTCAATCTTTAACTAAAAGCTCCCTCAACCGTTGCAACGAAAATCCCTCTGCCATGGCCCTGAATACTAGGGTCCTCAATTCGCCTCTAGCTAACGGATACAAGAACGAGAAAACTACTTCACGCGAAGCACCAAAGGCATCAGCGTGTTGCTCAAGGTGACCCAACAACCATAACAACCTTTCAATTTTCTCGAGTCAGTCTATAACTAATTCTGCGATGCCCCGAAATAAATGCACCAGAGGATTAGGCAATTTATCAAAAGCTGCGTCTAACCTCTCGGGAGACATAAGTGCATAATTCCCCGGCTAGCACGCGCGCCCCCCTGAAGACAGCAAGTCCTGCTCCCCAGTCCTCTTCCCATCAAGCTCTAAGCATATAATCTTAAACTGCAATTCAGTAATCAAGGACTCCAATTCAGCAGTTGATTCCTTATAACGATCCTCTAACCTTAATGTCTTTAAATCCGCTATCCGGTTGGTTAAATGTATTAAATGTGCCCACAGCCTGTCTGACTGACTGCCACTAGGTTGAGCACCCTCCAAAAAGCCGATGGTGTCCTCAAGATCCCTAACAGCCCTACACCGAAACTCAATGGCTGCTCCTGTCTCGCCCACATCTGGCGTGACATCAACCGGCTGAAGAATGGTAGCACGCAAACGGGCGGCTATGTCCGGGACACTACTCGCAATTCGCTGGCGACTCATCGCCAGCTCATAAATGAGGTTGTCCTTCCTCAACAGGCCGATTCCGGCGCATTGCGTGACCGCCATTAGTACTGGTCACCTGAAACAACCAAATAGCAAAGACAAATATCGTGTAGCAGTGACAGAGCTACAATTCGAACCAGCGGTAACAGTAATGGCAATATTAACAATCGTAACCACGCTGTGCTACCAATGAAACATGGGACTTAGGGAAAGGCGGGATTCGGTGTGTACAGGGACTTTCTAGGTTACCGTTGCTTGCTCAGTTTAAAAAAAAAAAGAAAAGAAAATCACGTACACTTTATTTGGAACCAGTTGCAAATGAGACTGACACTAAGGAACAATTATCAAATTTGAATGTTAAGACACAATGTCTAATAGAAAATTCTAAGCAAGTTGTACTCACGGCTGAGGGCCTTATTAACCAGAAATTCAAATTATTTGCCGTCTGAAGGAACCAATAGTAACAAATCAAGAAACAACTTAACGGCTGAAGGCCTGGACAGCAAATTCTTAAGAACAGTTTAACTTCTCCGAGAGACACTAGAATATTTTTTTAAAAAAACTCAGTCGCCAAAATTTTGCTATTGAGAGACAATATTTAATTAAAAATTCTTTAGACAAATTGCATTCACACCTGAAGGCCTTAATGACCAGAAATTCAAATTATTTGTCGGCTGAAGGCCCCAGTAGTAATAATTCAAAAAACAATTTAACGATTGAAGACCCGGATAGCAAACTTTTAAAAACAGTTTAACTTCTCCAAGGGATAGTACAATATTTAAAAAAACACCATCATCAAAATTTCACTGTTAAGACACAATGTCTAATTAAACATTCTTAAGACAAGTTGCATTCATGGCTGAAGGCCTTATTGACAAGAAACTCAAATTACTTGTCGTCTGAAGGCCCCAATAATAATAACTCGAAATTAATATTAAAAAAAAACAATGATCACCAACTGATGAAACCAAGAGAGAAGTGGGCCTCAGAGAGTGCTCCAAGGATCGGCCTGGGAAAAGTCGCTCCACTTCGTAACCGATGAGACAGGCAGCCAAGCGTTGTATTCACTTAACCGAATGGCAACTCACACTAGTGACTGTTTAAACGCACACCAACACACTTGTAAAATCTACCTAACATCTGGTAACCAACACAAGATGGAAATTCAGAAGCAGAAGGAGCCACTACGACCAAGGTAGTCCAAAGAACAAAATATCCGAACCACAATCAAGCAGGTTGTCGAACTGCGCCGGCCGATTTGGCCGAGCGGTTCTAGGCGCTTCAGTCTAGAAGCGCCCGACTGCTACGGTCGCAGGTTCGAATCCTGCCTCGCCATGGATGTGTGTGATGTCCCTAGGTTAGTTAGGTATAAGTAGTTCTAAGTTCTAGGTGACTGATGACCTCAGATGTTGAGTCCCATAGTACTCAGAGCCATTTGAACCATTTTTGTCGAACTGCACACTTTACCGGACAGCAGCGGCAAGGCGAGGAAAGGTACACTGCCGCGAAAATACGCTAACCTCCAGGGCAGGTAATTGGGGCGTTAGCGGTCACTAGGCAGATAAATGCCGCTGGGTGAACTTCATCAATAAACACAAGGAATTCAATGATTAATAATAAGAAGTGAAGGACAGCTAATTAATTTCGCCAACTCCAAACACTCCACTCGTTGCTCCTCGTCTCAGCGGCCCTGCGAGCAGCAACGCGTGAACAAATGGCGTGATCTCAAAATAGTGGAAGTTTAACTACTGAGTTAATGTTAACTCAACTCAAACGTCCTGGGTCTGGTGGACAAAGAGGTTGTGGCCCTTGCAACTACAACCCCTCTATGCAGCAGTGCTTACATGCCGCCAGCGGTCCTCGCATGTCCACGCACTGCCGGACCTCACTGCTGCTCCATCCCAACCGAACTACCCGACACATACTTGATTCCCTTCCAAAGATAGTACTAGGGTACTAGATATCGATAACCGCTGCTGCCACCACTCGCGGATAGACAACGCTAGCAAAAGTAGTGGCGCCAGTAAACACGAGAAGCAAACGACACGCCACTATCCCTATCACACAATGCCAACCTACCAACGGCACCAACCCAAGCCGCAACATGGCTCAACCTCCCTCTTCAAACATCAACTCGGAGCTAACCTACCAACCTACCGGCACAGTGAATTAGTTTCATTATTATTGTAACTCTTCAGGCTTTCCCGGCGATCTAATGATATCTTGGGTTGTCGGGTGTTCTGCCGGATATCAGCGTCGTACTTGCACGATATTTCGGTCACGTAGCTCGTAACCTTCATCAGGTGCGACCTGAGACTGCTCCTCGAGTGGACCTGGTCCAGTATTTATGCCTATGGCTAATTCTGGCAAATACTGGTACCACTTCTCCATCTCGACACCTCAGCAAAAACTGAGAGAACTCAGCATCTTCCCTTTCGTCTGCCGAAGCTTGTCCAGCTTCTTGATATTCTGATACATCTCCTCCCCGTAGAGACTTTTGATGTAACTCTTCAGGCTTTCCCGGCGATCTAATGACATCTTGGGTTGTCGAGTGTTCTGCCGGATATCAGCGTCGTACTTGCACGATATTTCGGTCACGTAGCTCGTAACCTTCATCAGGTGCGACCTGAGACTGCTCCTCGAGTGGACCTGGTCCAGTATTTATGCCTATGGCATAGGCATAAATATTGCCATAGGCATAAATACTGGACCAGGTCCACTCGAGGAGCAGTCTCAGGTCGCACCTGATGAAGGTTACGAACTACGTGACCGAAATATCGTGCAAGTACGACGCTGATATCCGGCAGGACGCCCGACAACCCAAGATGTTCATTATTATTTATTAATATTCTTATCTTATTCTGGTGCGACACACAAGTGCGCCCCAGTATATTCCTTTCAAGGGGACGATGCTTTTCGGGTTTTTCTGTATTCAGTGTAAAGCCACGGTGCGTTTGAAACACAAAACAGTTGAGCCACTTTGGTTACAGAAATACCAACTGCACATGCACAACACTTTCCCTCGTTTGAATTCATTTAACTACGATATAATGCACACAGAAAACACAGAACACTGTTCTGAAAACTATAGACATGTGGAACACATTGAGGACAATGAACAAGCGCCGTTCTTGATCAAACACAACAGTGCAACCTGCAGGCTTGGCTATCATCAGCATTTATGTGGAAGCACGTATTTCTCGCAGTGTTACCATATATCTGTCCAGCGCAAGTACATTCACTTCAGATAAACAGGTGAAACGTTAAGTTACAATAGACTTGTGAATCTGAAGGGGCACGAAAACGCCCCACTTGTATAGAAACTGGAGTTTACTACCTCTCTGTCTCTCTCTCTCTCTCTCTCTTTCTCTCTTGGATGTAACTACTGTTCTGAATCCAGTCGTACAATTCGTTATCAGTGCACACAATTTTAAAACACAGAGTTGGTGGTAATAACACAGCGCCGCAGGGCAATACCTGCTCAACGGCATCTGGACACTACTACGTAATGTGGAGTTAACTACACTAGTTAACAAATTTAAACTTTTTTGCTGCATCTGGTTTGTAAATGGGTGGATTTACCTAATGTTGGGATGTTGAATACACTGGTAAAGTCAGTTTTTCTCTATGACGTCATATTTCCTAGATACACAGCACACAGCAGAATAAAAAATGGTAATAGCGAAAATTGACACGATTCGGTTAGACAAAAATACACATATTAAGGGTGGAAATAGCTTCTCAACTAATTTGAACCTTTTACTGGCATATATATATATATATATATATATATATATATATATAGGCAGGGTGCCAATAAAAAGTCCAAATTAGTTCAGGAGCTATTTTCACCTTTACTCGTCTTTGGTTTTTGCAAAATGCGACGATGGAGCTCTTCTTTTGTTTCCCGTTTCATCACTCTCCCAAACAAGAACCCAGAAGTAGTCACCCATCATCGAAGGATTCCAACGGGCTTGGTAGCGGTGTTCCGTGGTAAGAACATCTTGGTGAAAGCATTCACCATGCTCATCGATTACGGCTCCCAAATTTTAAAAGCCAAACCATCAGATGCACGGAGATCTTCTGAAGATCCGTGTTTCGTGTGTTCAGAGCCCAAAGAAGTCATTGGCCAGACGTAGTCTACAATTAGGAGTGGCTAAAGGTTCTGTGTATGATGTGCGTAAAAGGCTTAAGTTGCCCCGCTTACAAACTGCATCTGTTACATGAAATAAAACCTGCTGATAAAATCGAAGGGTATGAGTTTGCTGTTGACTTTCTACAGAGAACTGATGATGATGTCCATTTTTTAAAAAATATTCTCTTTCCTAATGAGGCTACATGTCATGTCAGTGGAACAGTTACTCGTCATAGCTCCAGAATTTGGGGCGCAGAGCACCCACATGAAGTTATTCAGCATCAACGTGACTCTGCCAAAGTTAATGTCTGGTGCGGCTTGATGGAAAATTGTGTGATTGGTCCATCCATTGTTGTAGAAAAAACGGTAAATGGGGACTTTCAACATTGCAGCCCAGTCAGCAATCGTGATAATCTAATATATAAGTAACTATCAGCCTCGAATGCGGTAATGAAACCATCCTTTACCTAGGTTTCAGCCCAAATAATTGAGCCATCTTCAGAACATACACCTGAATCTATAATTTGTCTAAGAGGGTGTTGTCTTGAAAAAAGGCTGTTTTAATTTTGTTTCTAGACCATGCCCTCTTAAACAAATTATAGATTCAGGTATATCTTCTAAAGAAGGCTCAATTATTGGGCTGAAACCTAGGTAAAGGTTGGTTTCATTACGAGGCTGATAGTTTCTTATATGTCTTCTACAATAAACGACGAATTTTACTGTGACATGTTGACAGAGTATGTCTTTCCCCAAGTGGACGATATTGTGGCGTCGGCCGCGGTGGTCCCGCGGTTCTAGGCGCGCAGTCTGGAACCGCGCGATTGCTACGGTCGCAGGTTCGAATCCTGCCTCGGGCATGGACGTGTGTGATGTCCTTAGGTTAGTTAGGTTTAAGTAGTTCTAAGTTCTCGGGGACTGATGACCGCAGCTGTTAAGTCCCATAGTGCTCAGAGCCATTTTTGATATTGTGGCGGAAAAGGGGCTAGTGGTTTTTCAACGAGATGGCACCCCACCTCATTACAGTAACCACGTGCGTGTGGCTCTTGACACAACCCTTCAACGAAAAGGATAGGCAGGTCTTGCCCAATACCTTGGCCACCACGAAGCCCAGACTTAACCCCAATGGACTTTTTCTTTTAGGGCTACATAAAAAGTGTTGTGTACAGTGAAAAGACTAGCGACATCAATCATTCACGGGAAAGAATGGTCGCGGTGATTGGGACAGTTATACCTGAAATGTTGGTGAATACCTAGCGAGAAGCAGAATATCGTCTCGACGTGTGCAGGGCAACAAATGAATCCCACGTTGACTTCTATTAATATTAAACAAAACTCGAAGGAATTCTTTTTCATGATATGTACTCATTGACGTAATTTTTCGTTAATTTCCCCATTAAATTTATACTTAAAACTAGGGAGTCCTTTTTCAAACACCCTGTACATTCCTCACTGCTTACCAAGCTGCAACACACCGGGCGTGCTGTTAACACCTCTCAGTGAGGGATTTCCCTACATACTGTGAAAAGCGTTTAACCCGAAATTGATGGGGACAAAATATTTGTCATTCTTAAAAGAAATTCATTTTACATAATTCATGTAAAAAAATTTTCGGCAAAATAATAGAAATATTTTTTTTTGTTATTTGCTACTAAAACGTACACATGCAGTTGCCAACACATGTCATTAGACACAATTGCTTACACTTTGAATATCTTCGTTTTGAGCAAATTAATGGGTTCTATTAATATAGATTTCTCGGGCATTAGATTCATAAACTATGTTTTGACACATTCGGAACCGGATTCGAAAACCGACTGACTAGTATAACAAAATGTGCTGACACTGGCAGTTCATGAACCTGCCCAAAGGCGCACTGTTTATTCTCTTCGGACTAACAAATAACCAAAAATAAGAACTAACTTCCGAGGGTCGGTGAAACTGCACGAACTATGTACTGAAAAACTAATTTTTCTGAGAAGTCGATTATTGTCATGTCATGCCATTTTGTTTCGCACTGAAGAACAACTGAGTGTGTCATTACGCCGGGTCCCCAGTAGTGTTTCATGTCAACGGATTATTTGAACTAAGCGTTCTCATGTTAACCGATTGTCCCTGCACTAATATCAAAACATAACCATTTGGGATGCGATAAAACAATGCAATAATATTTCACAACGAAAAAGATTCTTTTATCTGGATAAAATGAATCGACACTAAAGTAGGTTGATTCTTACAAAGAAGAAGACAGCAACCAGCCACTATTAATACCGCTATTTATTCAAGTAAATAGCACGGTAACCTGTTTCGAACTGACAAGTTCATCATCAGACGGCTGTTCACAACATTTACAAGATGCACTTTACTTAATCGTCAGTTTTCGATTTTTATTCTTTCACTGTAGCGAAATATTCTTGGTGTGTTGGTGCCATCGAAAATTCCGCGCAATTGTCAAAACCTGTCAACACCAGCTTTCTTTGGGATTTCTTGAAGTCCGAGGGTATTTAGCCTGTCTCATACATCTTGCTCACCAGATTCCAGACTTTTGTCAAGGCTGGCTCTCCCAAGGCTATTATTGGCTCTAAGGTAATGTCTTCTACTCCAGGGGCCTTCTTTCGACTTAGGTCTTTCAGTGCTCTGTCAGAATCTTCACCCAGTATCATAGCTCCCATTTCATCTACGTCCTCTTCTATTTCCATAGTATTGGGGGGAGGGGGGCATAACAGGTTTTGCAGATAGTATCCGTAATTTATGCAGTGTCGACTAACCTCTGAGCCAAATCCAAAAATCCTTCACTTCCAGTAGCTACATAAGATCTCAAATCTCGTGCACACATACCCACGCATTTGTAAGTAACCTTGTACTGAGCAGATGTCGGAAGGCGTTTTTGGTCAACAATGCCACTAATTTGCTAGACACACACGAATAGCGTGAAATATGCGAAGTGAGGTTCATTGCACTCCACACAACAGGTATAGCTAACACTGGTACCATCACCATCTGCTGCAGGCTTAAACACTGACCACACTGAACTTTGGGATTTGGATCAGGCTCTATGGCTTTGTACTCACCAGCCACTAGTTGTTTTATTTCCCGTTTTCTTGACACACTTTCCTTTCTTTTCGAAGCAGTTGCAATTTCCGCACTCATCTTCTATATAGGAAGAAAACTTGGACGTTTCTTATACCATTGCTTCTGTTTGACACGTAATAAGACAAAGTATCTTTGCAAAAGATTAAATAAGGACTTCCGTAAACGATTTTTTAAAATTTATTAACGATTAACGCCTCACTTATTTGTGTCCACCGTAATATGATTGCTACTAAATGTGTTGCCGCAGCTGTGTTATAAAGCACCTAGACCGAGTGAGGTGGCAGAGTCGTTAGCACACTGGACTTGCATTCCGGAAGACGACGGTTCAATCTCGTGATTTGCCTAAATCGCTTCAGACAAATTCCGCGATGGCTCCTTTGAAAGGGCACGGCTGACTTCCTTCCCCAATCCGAAGAGACTGATGGGCTCGCTGTCAGGTCTGCTCCCTCAAAAGAACCCAACAAAGCACCTACTTTAGAAATATGAATACGTCACAATGTCTTACAACTGCCGCCATCCTGGCTATAAAAATCAAAAGAACTTAAACCGTGTATATGAAAATGGCCCAGACGATTAGTGTCATTAGGTAAGACAACAAAGTGGCCGATATGAGGAAAGACGGCAACAAAGTAACAAGCAATTAGTTGCAAAATACAGAATGCCAGTTTTTCTACGAGTGTTTCTGCAAACTCGTATGCTTCTTTGGATTAAACTACAAAGTGACACTCCAAGATTTCAGACATAATACGTATGTTTGTGGGTAAGAACTACGATCACCAAAATCGCAATACGTCAAGAACGGAAGATAGTCTCTGTGTGCATCTAGATTGCACGTGGAATAATTTAAATAGGCCTATATATGGAAAGTAAACAGCCTGAGAAAAGATAATAAATCGAGAAAAGACAGGGAACGTATTATTATTGTATGTCTGTGTACATCAAGGCAATAAAGCAGATTAATTATAATTGAATGACGGCATCAGAGGCATCTAATGAAACTGATAATAGTTCTTCGCCATGGTAGGAAGATAAGTAAACATCCACATATCTTTACTGATGTTTTGACGTGGAGTTGTTAATAAAAACAATTTCCTCTGATAAATACCGACACAGATCTCACGGAGGCAGCCTAAGTTCATAAATAAAGTGAAAATAATATCTTTGACTCTTTGTTTGCGGTAATGAATTCCTCGACGTATTTTCCTTACCGGACACATTTGCCTCTATTTCTTTTTTAAACAAGAATATTTCAAAATGTATCGATTTGACTTCATTTAACAATAACCATGGCCAACGTTCACTATCGAATTATGGCCAGATTACCTTTGTTTCACATTCCATACGGTGTTTCGTATGTTACATATTTGATTACGTACCACTGCTTCTTATGTACGGAGTTCTAACATTTTTTCTTTTGCCAAAATGCATAATATTGGAAAAATGGTCGTTATTTAAAATTCTGGGCACACACTGGGCAAAGCCTACAACTTTCGCGCAGACAAGCAAATATATGCAAGTTCATAACGAAAAACATCAGTAATGGAAAAGTTGTCCGCCTGCTTAGCTGGGTGGTAACGTGCTTGTATCCCATGCACTGGGCTCCGGTTCGATTTCCGCTCGTGGACTGCGTGTTCTGTTGTCCTCATTATCATTTCATTATCATCATCGGCCGCAAGTAACCAAATGTGGCGCTGACTGAAATGAATCTTGCACTGAGCGGCCGAACCCGAATGGGACCTCATGGCGAACAATGCCATACGATCATTTCATTTTTCAACAGGAAAGTAGACCTACTTTATTTTCTTTTCTTCAATCCAGATACATGTAAAGACTTCTGTTTTTTTTTCCTAATCCAAATAGATGTAAGACGCCACATTAGAATTTCTTACAGTTGGCTTCGTCATATTCCAGCTTCAGACACTACAAAAGCTATATATAGTTTCAGAAATCGTGCTATTCTAAAATCAATAAAAAATCTAGCAGACAACTATAATAAAAAATAAACTGCGCCTTACGATATGACAGTCACGTGTAGATGCTACAGTTGCGCATGTGTTGACTGAAACGTGCTTCCCAACATCGCTCGAAAGCTTGCTATATGAGCCTTGTCCACGACGTCTGGTTTTTGTTAAAGTGCTAAGGTTTCAGTTGTGAAACAGAACTTCATAAATCAACGAGAAAATAAAGTATATGTTCCCAGTTGTGGGAATAAAGGGAAAATAATGTGCGGAGCAGTCTGGCCTGCGCAGTGACGTCATGGTCACCCTTCATCCGACAGTCTATGGCCCGGTGTGGGCCAGTGCCGTGTCAGCGTCTGGGCGGGGCTGATTTGAAGGGCTGAGAGCGCAACGCCAGCCAGCCGCTCGTGGATCGGAGACACGTGAACCAGCCCGGCTCGTTCGGTGACGTCACGGGCTCATTTCGTCCGAGACCGCTGAAGCCCAGTGCGGAACAGTGTTGCAGGTCTCTGGCCGGGAGTTCCGACTTGATGCCAGTGAGATGAGTTAGAAAGTCTACTTCTCTCTAGATCCCGGTATCCAACATCACCACCTCCTCTGGTTATGACTCTTGGAAAATGATGCTATTCTTCCGGATGGTCACACGTCTCACTGAAAGTATACCCAGTAGAGTGAAAATGTAGACATATCTGAGATCAATGTACGCTAACAGCTTTTAATCCTTATACAAGTATGGTAGACGATGAGAATGGCAATCCTATCTGAGACAAGGAAGAAGCTGTTGCAAAGTAGAATCAATATTGTGAAAAGTTTTATTCTGGGATTAATGACAATAAGGAAAGTCAAGCAGTTGAGCAACTTATATTGCAACCTACAGTCTTACTCTGCGAAATGGAGGACGCAGTACAACATATGGAGAACTATAAATCCCTTGGTACAGGCGGTACATCTGGTGAGATGACCAAGGAAATGAGGCAGAAAGATGCTGATACGCTGCATGAAATGTGTACAAGAATACTGGGGAGCTGCTAGAAGACTTGTTGTCTCGCTTCATCCCACTGCGCAACAAAGAATCAATCAGGAACCTCACCATCTACCGAGCCATTGCTACGATATCTCACGCATGCAAAATTTTGCTCTGCATCTCGAACCAGCATTCGAAGCCACCTGTTCAGCCTCACGTATCTACAGAATAAGCAGGTTTTATTGAAGGATAAGGAACTCGTGAACAGACTCTCAACACACGACAAGTAATCGAGAAAGCGTGAAAGTTCTGTGTTGCTGTCTGTATCTGCTTTCTTGACTGTAGGAAAGTTTATGATAGTATTGTTTTGGAAAAGTTGTAGCAGGTGACTGCAGAGTTCGGTGTCCGACCACACTCGACAATACTGGTCAGAAGTCTATACAATAATCACCTCGCAGTTGTGAAGGCAAGTGTCTGATTTCTCGAGGGCATTAAAAGGTGCCAGACGGGGTTGTGTTCTCTACAGCTTCTGTGCAGAGTATGTCATTAGAATTGCTTTAAGTGGTTGGATTAAAGACATCGCAATTGTTGTCAGTACAACGATTAACAACCTGCATTTTGCTGATAACACCGTACTTTTAGCTAGCAGCGAAGATGAACTTGCTGAGCTATTAATAAAAGTACAGCAAACCCAAAATTTCCGATGGAAGTGCGAGGTGGCGGAGTTGTTAGCACATTGAATTCGCATTCGGGAGGACGACGGTTCAAACCCGCGTCCGGCCATCCTGATTTCGATTTTCCGTGATTTCCCTAAATCGCTTCAGGCAAATGCCAGAATGGTTTCTTTGAAGGGATACGGTCGCTTCCTTCCCCAGCCTCCCCCATTCCTATGGGACCTATTACCTCGCTGTTTGCTTCTCTCCCCCGAATAACCCAACCAACCAAGGAACACAGGTTCAGCTCACAGATCGATTAGATGAACTGGAAGTCTTGAGTTTTTTCATCTATTTTGACCAAGCATCTGTGACACGGGAAGATGTGAAGATGAGATAACAAGATGTATAACGTTATGGCGAGTAGACATTAAGTAGCTCACCAAGCTTTATAGAACAGAGTAATAACGATCACCTCAAAGGTTTGACTTGTTGAAAGACACATGGTTTCTGTTTGCGCTAAATCCACCCTTAAAGTCAGAGACAAAAAGCACACGATGAATTTGAACTTTGATGCTGGCGCAGGATGCTATGCATAAAATGGACTGAAGGAAGAATTAGGTGTCCGTTATCGAGCAGCTCACTATCTTCACACGTTCTATGGCCATTTTGTGGGAAAATATGGTGAAAACCTACAGAAGATAATCGTGGAAGTAAAGATCGAGAGCAAGTGAGCGAGGGAAAGAGCTGAGAACAGGTGTATCGATCAAATCACGAACATATCTGGTCTACCTCTTTAGCAGGCTCTGAGAGAAGCTGGTAATCGTCCAGGATGGAGATGCTTGGTTCTTGGGGTTACGAAACTTAGCAATGAGCTCAACGATTTGTGATGTAATGACGTATGGCAGAGCGGTTCCTTTTGATCAGTTCGTGTTTGTACAGAGAGGCCGCGCAGGTCCCTGCCCATCCCATCTCATATCCAGCCCTTCAGCGTCGTCACCCTTAGCCCCACTACTGCGATCGGCAATTATTCGTCAGACAAATTAAAACAGCTTCCGGCCACCTAGCGTTGCACATAATTTCCACCGCTGTCGCGGGACCAAAGAGGTATAATACCATATGGAGGCAAAAAAGCAAACTGAATAACTCTCTGCCAAGTTTTTGAAAGTCAAAACAAAGGGACATGATACAAGACAGTGCGCAAGGAAATTACGAAACCTGACCTAAAATAATAAACCCACATTTTCACATACAGGGTGTTACAAAAAGGTACGGCCAAACTTTCAGGAAACGTTCCTCACACACACATAAAGAAAAGATGTTATGTGGACATGTGTCCGGAAACGCTTAATTTCCATGTTAGAGCTCATTTTAGTTTCGTCAGTATGTACTGTACTTCCTCGATTCACCGCCATGATTTCATACGGGATACTCTACCTGTGTCGAAGTGTTCGTACGCTTCCCAACAACAGATTCGGTGACCGATGGATTGGTAGAGGCGAACCAATTCCGTGGCCTCCACGCTCTCCTGACCTCAACCCTCTTGACTTTCACTTATGGGGGCATTCGAAAGCTCTTGTCTACGCAACCCCGGTACCAAATGTAGAGACTCTTCGTGCTCGTATTGTGGGCGGCTGTGATACAATACGCCATTCTCCAGGGCTGCATCAGCGCATCAAGGTTTCCTGCATGTATCCTCGCTAACGGAGGACATTTTGAACATTTCCTGTAACAAAGTTTTTGAAGTCACGCTGGTACGTTCTGTTGCTATGTGTTTCCATTCCATGATTAATGTGATTTGAAGAGAAGTAATAAAATGAGCTCTAACATGGAAAGTAAGCGTTTCCGGACACATGTCCACATAACATATTTTCTTTCTTTGTGTGTGAGGAATGTTTCCTGAAAGTTTGGCCGTACCTTTTTGTAACACCCTGTATATGAAGAAAATCAGCAATAAATAACATTTTTAAACAGTACGCACATGGAATGAGATAAATTCGTAGATTTACTGCCTTTGTGCGTGCTGTTATACATTTCGCGAACTTAAGGCATGATTTCGAATAAAAATTCGCTAATTGCTTATCTTACAAGTTCGCATACGTACTATCTCGCTTTAAAACAACCACAGAGTGACGATCGACTAAAACGAGGAAGCCACAACCGTTTTCGACTGGCATTCGTCTGAAGTCGGAAATCAGTCACGTGACATCATGAGCTCGTTAATTTTGAGAGGATTCGTCGTATTCCGTTGTTTCCGTATTATAACGTGCGTCTTATGACAGTACGCTGTTTCTGGCCAATGGCACATTGAAGATTTATCACAAACTCGTCGCTCTAGGTATGATTTGTTGCAATTAAATGGCGGTTAAGGACGTATCAACTGTAAAAGACCTTAGCAGATTCTAAGATGAACTGTAACCGATGGCTGTGGTCATACGGTTAGAGTCGTGCTATAGGGGAGTCCAGAGAAGAGTTTTCGCGTCATGGTACATGCGTTTTTCATTGCATTATTTCATCTTCACGTTTGTAACACACTCTGGGACTTCCTTAACTATGTAACAGAATTATATTCTGCAACGTTCGGTGTTATCTGCAAGTAAGAGCGTGCCCTGTCAGGGATGAATTTCTTGGATTTCGTTACTTCGACCGCATTACTAAAACGAAAGATGACGCTGCTGCGAGTGAAACAACCAGCAATGACATTTATATTCCTTCGTGTCACAACTTTTTGAGCGTTGTTTTCAGAATGTTCCGCTGTTTGAAAGGGTGTAGTTAAGCAGGAATCTAATCTAATTGCTGCGGGTGAAACGAGCAGCAAGCATATTTAGAGTGTTGTTTGTGACAAATATTTTGTTTTCAGTGACGAGTCTGATATGTCAAACTTACGTCACACGTGACATGATAACGGGCCTTGGGCTTTCCGTCTTAGTTTCCTGCCACTTGATGAAGGATCTGCAGCTACATGTAAGGCAACCCGGTGAACTGCTTATTATTGAGTGGTTGTATATCTAAAGTTGTTGTAACCTTGGTGATTTAAGTACCAAAATCTGCACCTTAGTCTACGAGTAACGAAATACTGTGCTGTCTCGTAAAACTACATCAGATTGTCTAGATGCTGAGTCGCTGTTTTCTGTTAATTGTTTCTTGTGTAATTAGTGCCTCCCTGTATTAGCATCAACTGAATTATTCTTAGTCAGAAGTTAGTGTGTAAGGTGTCTTCATTGCCAAGCGTTGAAGTTTTACAAGTTACTTTTATCATTACTTGTGTTCCTTATGTCTTAATGTTATACTTTGGTATGAATTTATATTACAAAAGAGACGTCATTTTACAGGATAGTCTTGCAGGTTCAGAGTTTGGCAAGTTTTTATTTTATTAAGGGGACCACACCGTGGTTCAGGTCCAAAAATTGGATTTTCGGTTATCATCATTTTTCGATAGATTAAGGTTTTATTTAAGTACTCTGAAAAGGATTTTGCTGAAAAAAATTTTTCGAGCATTTAAAGAGCATTTTCCTACCGTGTGTGTTTATGTGCCAAGCCCACATTTCTGTCACCCACTTTTCTGCATATGTTTTAGATCTTTATGTCCCCTACATTGCACTTTAGGGATTTTTTTAAACTCCCGAGTGTGTTGGCTATCCTTGGAATGCAACGGTAGGTATTCTTTTGTTTCTGCTGTTTTACAACACGCTTTCAAACGCGCGGTTAGTTTTGTTCAAGTGTGACTGCAAGTAGTTGTTATAGAAAACTTGCAGGTATACTATGGGCAGGCAATTAGAAGAAATAAAGAAAATCTAGAGGCAATGAAGAGAGATGTTTAGGCCATATTCTTCCCGAAGTCCTCTTCTGATGATAAACGATGTCAAGGATTGTGTCCATCAGGAGAAAATTCGAGGAGCAAATTCAATAGGGCTCGGGCAACTGAAAAATCTTATTCTCACCAGCATTCTATTCCTGCTGCTGTTATTACAGCAATTAAACCGATTTTCAGAGACTTGGCTCATCCTGAGCTAAGAAAATGTCTGCATGGGCAGACACAGAACACAAATGAATGTTTCAGCAGCATAATTTGGAACCGCCTTCCTAAAACTGTATTTCTAGGCATTCATACAATGAAAGTAGGAGTTCATGATGCTGTTATTTCATTCAATTGTAGTGATATTGGAAAGTGTTGGGTCTGAAAAAGCTGGGAATTAATCCTGGTGAAAATATGATCTCTGGGCTGCAACATTGCGATAAAATGAGGATAGCCGATGCAGACAGGTCTGCATATAATATGGCCAAGAAAGCAAGACAAACATGCAGGAAGGTGAAAAAGAAGCTTGAAGACCTGCTAGATTAAAAAGAAGGGCCATCATATGTAGGACGGTTTTAATTAAGTTTAAGTAACAAATTTCAAAAGTTTTTTCTTTGATGTCAGTTTCCCGCAAACTAAAATTTTCAGTACATATGCCGCATTATATCAAAAACTATCATAGATAAATGAATGAAATTTTCAGAGACGCTGCATAACGTAAAAAGCCACCTCTGGTACTACGTTCATTAATATTTCCCCATTAGGAAGTTCCCAAAAAAATATTTTCTACAGAAAAAGCTTAATATGTTTTGTTAATTAATTTAAAAAAGTATTTCTTAAAAACTGTTGTTGTTGTTGTGGTCTTCAGTCCTGAGACTGGTTTGATGCAGCTCTCCATGCTACTCTATCCTGTGCAAGCTTCTTCAGCTCCCAGTACCTACTGCAACCTACATCCTTCTGAGTCTGCTTAGTGTATTCATCTCTTGGTCTCCCTCTACGATTTTTACCCTCCACAGTGCCCTCCAATGCTAAATTTGTGATCCCTTGATGCCTCAAAACATGTCCTACCAACCGATCCATTCTTCTAGTCAAGTTGTGCCACAAACTTCTCTTCTCCCCAATCCTATTCAATACCTCCTCATTAGTTATGTGATCTATCAACCTTATCTTCAACATTCTTCTGTAGCACCACATTTCGAAAGCTTCTATTCTCTTCTTGTCCAAACTAGTTATCGTCCATGTTTCACTTCCGTACATGGCTACACTCCATACAAATACTTTCAGAAACGACTTCCTGACACTTAAATCTATACTCGATGTTAACAAATTTCTCTTCTTGAGAAATGCTTTCCTTGCCATTGCCAGTCTACATTTTATATCCTCTCTACTTCGACCATCATCAGTTATTTTACTCCCTAAATAGCAAAACTCCTTTACTACTTTAAGTGCCTCATTTCCTAATCTAACTCCCTCAGCATCACCCGACTTAATTTGACTACATTCCATTATCCTCGTTATGCTTTTGTTGATGTTCATCTTATATCCTCCTTTCAAGACACTGTCCATTCCGGTCAACTGCTCTTCCAAGTCCTTTGCTGTCTCTGACAGAATTACAATGTCATCGGCGAACCTCAAAGTTTTTACTTCTTCTCCATGAATTTTAATACCTACTCCGAATTTTTCTTTTGTTTCCTTTACTGCTTGCTCAATATACAGATTGAATAACATCGGGGAGAGGCTACAACCCTGTCTCAGTCCTTTCCCAACCACTGCATCCCTTTCATTTCCCTTGACTCTTATAACTGCCATCTGGTTTCTGTACAAATTGTAAATAGCCTTTCGCTCCCTGTATTTTACCCCTGCCACCTTCAGAATTTGAAAGAGAGTATTCCAGTTAACATCGTCAAAAGCTTTCTCTAAGTCTACAAATGCTAGAAACGTAGGTTTGCCTTTTCTTAATCTTTCTTCTAAGATAAGTGGTAAGGTTAGTATTGCGTCACGTGTTCCAACATTTCTACGGAATCCAAACTGATCTGCCCCCAGGTCCGCTACTACCAGTTTTTCCATTCGTCTGTAAAGAATTCGCGTTAGTATTTTGCAGCTGTGACTTATTAAAATGATAGTTCGGTAATTTTCACATCTGTCAACACCTGTTTTCTTTGGGATTGGAATTATTATTTTCTTCTTGAAGTCTGAGGTTATTTCGCCTGTCTCATACATCGTGCTCACCAGATGGTAGAGTTTTGTCATGACTGGCTCTCCCGAGGTCATCAGTAGTTCTAATGGAATGTTGTCTACTCCCGGGGCCTTGTTTCGACTCAGGTCTTTCAGTGCTCTGTCAAACTCTTCACGCAGTATCTTATCTCCCATTTCGTCTTCATCTACATCCTCTTCCATTTCCATAAAATTGTCCTCAAGTACATCGCCCTTGTATAAACCCTCTATATACTCCTTCCACCTTTCTGCCTTCCCTTCTTTGCTTAGAACTGGGTTGCCATCTGAGCTCTTGATATTCATAAAAGTGGTTCTCTTCTCTCCAAAGGTCTCTTTAATTTTCCTGTATACAGTATCTATCTTACCCCTAGTCAGACAAGCCTCTACATCCTTACATTTGTCCTCTAGCCTGCTTAGCCATTTTGCACTTCCTGTCGATATCATTTTTGAGACGTTTGTATTCCTTTTTGCATACTTCATTTACTGCATTTTTATGTTTTCTCCTTTCATCAATTAAATTCAATATTTCTTCTGTTACCCAAGGATTTCTATTAGCCCTCGTCTTTTTACCTACTTGATCGTCTGCTGCCTTCACTACTTCATCCCTCAAAGCTACCCATTCTTCTTCTACTGTATTTCTTTCCCCCATTCCTGTCAATTGTTCCCTTATGCTCTCCCTGAAACTCTCTACAATCTCTGGTTCTTTCAGTTTATCAGGGTCCCATCTCCTTAAATTCCCACCTTTTTGCAGTTTCTTCAGTTTCGATCTGCAGTTCATAACCAATAGATTGTGGTCAGAATCCACATCTGCCCCAGGAAATGTCTTACAATTTAAAACCTGGTTCCTAAATCTCTGTGTTACCTTTATATAATCTATCTGATATCTTTTAGTATCTCCAGGATTCTTCCAGGTATACAGCCTTCTCTTATGATTCTTGAACCAAGTGTTAGCTATGATTAAGTTATGCTCTGTGCAAAATTCTACAAGGCGGCTTCCTCTTTCATTCCTTCCCCCCAATCCGTATTCACCTACTATGTTTCCTTCTCTCCCTTTTCCTACTGACGAATTCCAGTCACCCATGACTATTAAATTTTCGTCTCCCTTCACTGTCTGTATAATTTCTTTTATCTTATCATACATTTCATCTATTTCTTCATCATCTGCAGAGCTAGTTGGCATATAAACTTGTACTACTGTAGTAAGCATGGGCTTTGTGTCTATCTTGGCCACAATAATGCGTTCACTATGCTGTTTGTAGTAGCTAACCCGCACTCCTATTTTTTTTATTCATTATTAAACCTACTCCTGCATTACCCCTATTTGATTTTGTATTTATAACCCTGTAATCACCTGACCAAAAGTCTTGTTCCTCCTGCCACCCAACTTCACTAATTCCCACTATATCTAACATTAACCTACCCATTTCCCTTTTTAAATTTTCTAACCTACCTGCCCGATTAAGGGATCTTACATTCCACGCTGCGATCCGTAGAACAGCAGTTTTCTTTCTCCTGATAACGACGTCCTCCTGAGTAGTCCCCGCCCGGAGATCCGAATGGGGGACTATTTTACCTCCGGAATATTTTACCCAAGAGGACGCCATCATCATTTAATCATACAGTAAAGCTGCATGTCCTCGGGAAAAATTACGGCTGTAGTTTCCCCTTGCTTTTAGCCGTTCGCAGTACCAGCACAGCATGGCCGTTTTGGTTAATGTTACAAGACCAGATCAGTCAATCATCCAGATTGTTGAAAACTATGAAATGGATAAAGTAGATTTTAGTACAGTTGACTATATTAGCATCATGTAACATACAGTAAAAATATTAAGGCCGTGCATCAAATAGTTTTTTCAGAAGTGGATCAAAGACTTGCCTAAATTAACATGGGTTAGATATGCAAGGTGTGGTCCCGTTATGTTTTTAGTTTTTGTTAATGTTTTGTGCATTTCTTATGGAGATTTTAACGGGGGTTTAGGAAACTTTTTCTTGTGCTCCTATGAGGTTGTTAAATTTATCTGTGAGGTGAGGTGAGGTGATCCCCATGAGTTCCAAAAGAAATCCGTTGGAATTCGGTTACTCGATAAATAGTACAATTCTCAAGGCTGTCAATTCAACTAAGTAACTGGGTGTTAAAATTACGAACAACTTCAGTTGGAAAGACCACATAGATAATATTGTGGGGAAGGCGAGCCAAAGGTTGCGTTTCATTGGCAGGCCACTTAGAAGATGCAACAAGTCCACTAAAGAGACAGCTTATACTACACTCGTTCGTCCTCTGTTAGAATATTGCTGCGCGGTGTGGGATCCTTACCAGGTGGGCTTGACGGAGGACATCGAAAGGGTACAAAAAAGGGCAGCTCGTTTTGTATTATCACGTAATAGGGGAGAGAGTAGGGCAGATGTGATACGCGAGTTGGGATGGAAGTCATTAAAGCAAAGACGTTTTTCGTCGCGACGAGATCTATTTACGAAATTTCAGTCACCAACTTTCTCTTCCGAGTGCGAAAATATTTTGTTGAGCCCAACCTACATAGGTAGGAATGATCATCAAAATAAAATAAGAGAAATCAGAGCTCGAACAGAAACATTTAGGTGTTCGTTTTTCCCGCGCGCTGTTCGGGAGTGGAATGGTAGAGAGATAGTATGATTGTGGTTCGATGAACCCTCTGCCAAGCACTTAAATGTGAATTGCGAAGTAGTCATGTAGATGTAGGTGTATTTAAATAGTGCAAGGTAATAAACATTGTGTAAGACAAGCTGTGTGTGTTTGGTAATTATGGCCCTGCTGCTTCCTGTCGTATTATTGGACTCAAATAGCACCTTCCAGTTAGGTATTAAAGTGGGGGATGAGGGGCAACAGGCAGCAGGGGGGGGGGGGGTTGGAGGAGACGGGGGTACCAGCTAATGTCTAATTGCAGTCGGGGATAATGGTCTGAGAAAGGTTGGAAACCACTGCTCTGTCTCTTTGTGCGGGACAGTCGGGCAATAAAGTTGCGCGCCGGCTGAGTGACGGCCGGAGAGGAAGGCGAGACAGCGCTTGGTGGCAGAGAACCGGCCGCGGACACGTGGCCCGTGTTGGCAGGTAGCTGGCCGGCTGTGAATGACGGCAGCAGCGGCAGCCCGGGAGGGGGCTTGCGCAATGACAGCCGCACCTGTGCCGTGGCACATTACCATAGAGAGAGGCCGGCTAAATCACCGCCTGAATGAAAGCGGCCTCGGTCGCGGCGGCGGCGGCGGCGGCGGCGGCGGCGGGACAGCGACCGGCGCTGCGGCAGAATGCCGATGAATCGCGCGGCAGGGCAGGCCCCCGTAACGCCTCGCCACGCAGCACACAGCTAGCCAGCCAGCCAGCCAGCCAGCTAGCTAGTGAGCGAGGAGCGCCGCCTCCTTTGACGCTGCGGTCGGCCGCTCAGCGCCCATTGGAGCGGAGAGCGCGGCGTCGCTTTAATGTGGCCGCCGCTGACAGCGGCTGCCCGCACCGCCGACCCAGGAGCCACTAATCAGCTCCCATCCCAGCACAAAGGCCACCCCGGTGCCGCAAAAATGGGGACGTCTGCGAAAGCGAAGCGCGCCAGCTGTTTCACCTTTACCTGTTACACACGTCTGCCACGCTCTGTCGTAGTCGTACTACATCTACATACGCATTCAGCAAGGCACCGTATAGCAGCACAGTGCGGAGGGTATCTTGTACCACCACGAGAGTATTTCGTCACGAAATTAGACACGTTGCAGCCCGCCGGCGATATGCGCTTTGATTCAGCCGCCTCATAGCTATGTTACGCATCAGCGTTGCGAAGCTCTCTGCGTCAATGGATCGCGTAATTGCATAAAAATTATCGTACATTCCGTTAACGGATTGTAATGTACTGACTGACTGAATGACAGATGCAACATCCCCCATCCTAAACCGCCAAGGATAGAAGCTTGAAATTTGGGGAAGCTGTGGATCTTATATTGCAGGTGTCGTTTAAGAAGGGCTTTTTCAGAATTTCAGTCCAAGGGGAGTGAAATAGGGGACGAAGGAATTTTTCGAAAAATGTCACTATTTGAAGCTAGACCTATGAAGGTTCGTATTTGGTTTCTCCGTCAGATAAAAAGAAATACATGTTTCAGCATTTCTGGAAATTTGATCCTTTGGGGGTGAAATAGTGGGTGCATTTTGTTTTAAAATATGCCGTTATTAAAGGACTACTAAATTGTTTTTAAAGCTACATCTATCAACATCGGTATTTGACTTCTCAGTTAAAAATAAAAAAAATGTTTCAGTGTTCTTGGAAATTGAACCCCTAAAGTTTCTGTGAAAATATTACATTATGAAAGCATTTTTGAAGCTAAATCTATAAAAATTCAAATTTGGCTTCTGAGTTACAATTAAAAATATATGTCCTTCACTGTACTTGGAAATTGAACCTCTATTGGGGGGGGGGGGGGGGGGGCGGGGGGGAGTGAAATGGGGGAATGGAACTTCTTATGCAAATATTTCATTGTGCAAACAACTTTGAAGCTAAATCTCTGAATTTTTTTATTTGGCTTTTCTATTATAAATAAAACTGACACATATTACTGTTTTGCAAATTCAACCTTTAGGGCCTGAAATAGTGGGTGAAACGCTTTATAAAAATATTTCGTTAGGAAACAGTTTATAAAACTAAATCTTTCGCTTATCTGTTACATATGAAAAAAAAATGTGTGTGCCACTGTTATTGGAAATTCAACCCCTAGGGGGTGAAATGGAGTCACTAACTCATCATCGCCTAGCTCATACTGCTAAGTACAGTATAGAAACTTAAAATTCGGGAGGGTGTTTATCTTACACTGTAGGCATTGCTTAAGAAAGGATTGTCCGATATTCCACTCCTCAGTTGGTGAAATAGGGGATGAAAGTCTTTTTGAAAGCATGTTGTTGCTAAGGGAATTTTCAAGCTAGAACTACGAAAACTGGTATTTGGTTTCTCAGTCAGAAAATAAAACATACATGATGCAACCTCCTTTGGAAATTCAGCCATTAAGGGAGTACAATAGTGGTTGAAAGTTTCTTTTTTTAAAGAAATAATTACTAAACAGCTACTAAGGGATTTTTAAGGCTAAATCTATAACAATTCCTTTTTAATGTCTCAGTTACAAGTCAAGGAAATAACTGTTTCAGCGTTTCTGGAAATCAACCCCAAAGAGAATGGAATAGGGTATGAACATTTGTAAGGAGATATTTCTTTATAACAAAAAAATCTAGATTAATGAAAGCTGGTGTTTCACTTTTCAGTTAAATATAAACAAACATTTGTTAGGGGATGGAGGTTGCTATTGAAATATCTCCACAAGAAAGCGAAAAGCATGACTACAAAAACTTTTGACTGTAGCTACCAGAATCCCTTTTTGTTCAGAAGTATATTCGGAAAAGTCCATGCTTATATGGTCTTCATTAATGTGAACATCTTAGAAGTTGTTGGAATTTGTGAACAACAAAAAAAGTAGATTACATAAAAACAAAAAAATCTCTGCAGGCCATACCGCCTAATCGAGCGAAGCAGCGGTCTCTACGCTAGTCAATAATATAAGAACCGTTTTTGGGTGTACGTCCTAAACTTTTGATGCAGGCGGCCTATCTAACGGCTTCTAGGGAAAATAAGAAGTTTATTTTCAATATCTCTCGTAATTATTGACTGAATTTAAAAATTTAACATGTTACCGTAGTCTAGCCATTTAGAGCAAGTTAAGTTTAACACGGTAAGTATTACAACTCGAAACTGAGTATCTGTCTTGAAGCTGATGGCGCTCAAATATTCCAACTTTGTGCATCCATTACATTAAAATAATGATACTTAGCGACTTCACACATAACTTGAAGCTTTTAGGAAACTTTTTCTCATTGACAGCTCCCCCAAAATGGTGGAAGGAAAAACGTTGATCGATTACTACATTTTCACTGTTCATGTGGCCAAACTTCAGAATCTCCCACAAGGTTTTAATTTTTTACTTCTTCACTACTGAAGCTATTCCCATCACACTTGGGAAACAGCATCCACATATATCACTGAATCCACCTGAAAAATTATATTACTGTACGGTAAATAGTTTAGGGGGGAGGGAGGGGGGAGGGGTGACAGGCACTTAAACCGTCAAAAACTAGCTTCTGGTTGCATTGGCGTGCAGTAAAACTTCCGCATCAGGCGTGAAGTTCTAATTTATCATGACCTTACAACTAATTCCATTCGCAACACTTTTGCGTATAGTATCTAGATATATCAATGAATGCACCTACGACATAATATCACTGTTCAGCAAACGGTTCAGGAGATATAACGTCAGAAATAATTAGGTGCGTCAAAATCGCGCTTATGATTAAATTGAATGCAAATTACCTATCCTATAATCATCCCGTAATTCATCATGAAAGCACTTAGCGTTTTCCAACAAACTTTAAGCGTAATTTCAATCATTTTCTAAGCTATTCACACTTATATGCTTATCGTCAAGATTAACGGAATCAGAGCGCTGTTATGATTGTTGTAGTGCGTTGGGAAGAAATTGTGGCCGGCATCGGTGTTGGATTTATACTGGCACCACATAAAAATAGGCGTGTCCTATTATTACATGTCGACCTTTCCACAGTTCGGTACTGCTGATTTTTATTTTTTATTAGGAAACAATTCATAAAAATTATTTACGGTTCCTGTAATTATATTGAAGGTAACGTCGTTATTTGTTTACCGTGGAAGAAGGCTAAAAATGGAATGCATCATCACCATAATCATCATCATCGTCATCATCACCACCTTGCTCCTCTGGAGAGTCATGAACACAAGAAGTGGAAGTGGATGGGTGCGAATATGACTGCGATTTATTCACGCTACTGAGCATATTTACAGTAGGAACAAAATTTTTGCCTTAGATGCTGCTACTCGCAAACTGGCTGGCAAGTAAGCATCCATTCACTGTGGAAATAACGAGCCTATTTCTAGTTTTCATTGTTAATTCAATGTGGAAGTAACGAGACTATACCCATTTTTCATTGTTATAAGATTCCTCAAACTAAAAACTCTTTCATAGTGGGCATTTTATTGTGGAAGTGATATACATGAGTGCTCAAACGCTGGTAGGTCTGGGAATTCTCTCCTGCCAAATAAAATTTTTGTTATGTTCCCCCAAAATGCGTCCATTTCTGAACAGTACTTAATATTTTGGTCTATTTTTACGATCGGAAGTTTGCTCCAGGCATCATCGATTTCTTGTAGATGCTTATCATCATCTAGAGACACCATTCTTGGCAATTTAGACATAAGAAGTACATGTGAATTGCGTATCTTCGGCCCGTCAAAACAACGATCGGAAGGCCGGAGGCTAACCTATGACAAGGATGTGCGGGACACAGTGGAAAACTGAATCCATCTGCAACCCAGGAGTTTCTACATTAAAGTGATCCACTCCCTTCCTACATACTGGGATCGGTGTGTCGATATCAGTGTCAATTACGCGTTGTTTTATTGTTCCACATGAACTATAATTTTAATACCGTTACTAAAATTTCTTTGTGTATAACGTGCTCTCCTATTCCTTTGCGCGCACCTTATACGAAGGAAAATTCCGGAGTATTGTCCCTATTTACTTCTCGCATCACTGTAGAGCTGAGTGATACCGATGTTAGGGTCAGTGGAGTTGGTAAACACGTGAAACTGCTAAAACTTCAGGACCCGATGCAATCCTTATTACTTTCTATGCCGAATTTTGTGCCTGAGTTAGTCCCTCTTTTAACAGACATCTACGGAAAAGTAGGATGGTCATGGGGACTCTGGAAACAAAATGACCTTGAACACAGATATTGAACTTGAAGGTGATCACGTGATCAAGTCTTCAACACCTATGATGCCAAAAGCCCCACCTCCATCAGTGACATCATGACTCCTATCATTGATGTCAATATTCTTACTAATTACGTCATCAAGCGGCACCCCTTTTCCCCCTTTCCTAGACCTCTTTCACTCAGACACAATGTGCTACTAAAAATGAAACCACTCATTTGCGCTTTATACTCCAAACCAACTCTCCCCCTCTCCAGCAGTGAAAAATTATAATGATGCACAAAAATGGTCTCAAGTTACATACTTACCTCTGCCACAATATTGAAAAATGATGTGTAAAAAGGACAGCAAGGTCAAAGGTCAAAGATATGTGATATTATGTACACATACTTAACTCTGGTGCAATACTGAAACGATGCGTAGAATGGCGTCAAGTTACATTACTCACTCTAAAGTCAAAGATATTTATATTCTCAGAAATACCTCTGTACTTAATCAGCACTGCCTTAAACTGATGTTTAAAATGGCAACAAGTTGAATTACTTACTTGATAGTCAAAGATATTTACGTAGCCCATATATAATCAATGTAATGTTGTTATGATGGATAAAAATGGTGTCAAGTTCCACTGTGTATAAAAACACCCAAATACACACACACACACAAACACACACACACACACACACACACACAGTAACAAGCAATGGTAAATGGCAAACGGTAAGCAGTGAATGGCAAATAGTAACCAGTAAACGGTACATGGCAAAAGGCAAATGGCAAACGATAAATGGCAAACGGTAAATGCTGATGACAAGCAACACACTGTGAACAATAAATGTGTCAATGGACAATGGAAAATGATGGTCAATGTACAATGATGGACAATGCTAGGAAGCTAGGTGATGTAGTGGCAAGGTGCTGGAATCTAATTAATAAAACCATAGTACTTCAAATAAATTTATCCAAACATTCAAGAAACCCTGTGTGGAAACAGTTTTAATATTTTATTTTGCATTACAACATGTCCACAATGGATGATAGAGAATAATAATTTCAATGAGAATGAATTTCATCAGAAACGACTCCAACCTAAAGCAGTTATTAAATTCACAGTTAAAAACCACAACTACAATATCTAACTGTACAAAATGAAGGCGCATATATATGTTTATATTTACAGGCCATAAAAATATGTACTGATCCACCATACAATAATTTAATCGCCACAGCATTCTCGCGTCAGTCAGGTCAGAGTTGTATAGCAACTTAGGTACATGGCAACATTCGTAAATAGCTATATTTGTTTACGTGTACGGAAGTGACATATAACTCGATGTCACCCTTTTTCCTAAACACAGCTTACTTTGCGCTGCACACTCAGTGAGCTCATAATAACCGAAATACAACAGACTGGAAGCCAGAATGACATAGATTGGTAGATTCAACAGAATGAAGCGGATAAATTCTTGACAGACCATAATAAATATAGATTCTCACGTTTTCTAACACAAACGCAGACTGCACAAATTAAGTAATTCTATAGCAGGAACCACAGCAGGGCTCAGCTCAAATCTGAACATACTATCCAACTGTTGCACTGCACTCACTATGTCTCCTCATAAGGAACACAGTCCTAGGGGTAAATCCATCTCCACCTGGCTGCGTACCCTCCCAAAGACTTCAAACCTCTTGACTGGAGACTGAGCCCTGTTGTTTACTGCCACCTATCAACTGTTCTTCACGCTGCACTGTCCACTTCTGCACTAGACCAAACATCGAAATACAGCTGAGGATTCTTTTCAAAAACACCACTCCCACACTGCTTGCAGACCCAAGCACTACCACTTGATATTGTTTTAAGAGCGCTATTGCCATAGATCTCTACCTGTCCATGCACTCCTCTACAACCAGGGATCTTCTGCCTAGCCCCTGGTTACAACAACCACCGACGATGTCACATGTCGACCAAAAGGAGGCTCATTGGTCTAGGGAAAGAAGAATGGTCAGTGAAGGAATAAAGCCAGTGAAGAATGACGACAAGAAATTTTAACAAATTGCTCGAGTTTTAATGTCTCATCATCCCAGCTGACAACATCATGAGTTCCTGTGCAGTATAGTTCCAAATGTCCTTACCATGTGCAACAAAGTTCCCCACCTCCTTTGCCTCAGGAAAATTTGAAGAAGTATCGAGAACCTAACCTAGATCCTTCTGCAGTGAGAGCAGTGTCACTAACCATATGACTGTGGAGGTGGACGATTTCATTGCAAGTGTAAAAGAGTGATGATTGTGGTGGTGATGATGAATAAAACCTGCCAGTGGCAAAGGTGGCTAACGGGAAGAATGTTGCTCGATGGAGAATGATCGCCAGTCGGGAGAATGATGGTCAATGGCAAACGACGGTCAGTGGGGACTGGTGGTCTACGGAATGATGAACTATTGAGAATAATCATCAGCAGAAAATGGTGGTCAGAGAAGAGAATGTTGGTCAGTGACTAAAGACGGTCAGTGGAGATAATGAAGATCAGTCGAGACTGATGGTGAGTGGAGAATTACGGTCAGTGAAGAATTATGACCGGTGGAGATTTATGCTCGTTACGGTGAGTAGAGATAAAAATATTTTCGCAGTGAATTTCATTTCTTGTCACCTCTGCCTCTTCATTCAACCATTAAACGGCATTTCACAACATAAAAAAATGGCGTCAATGTTTGGCGCTGTTGTTTGAAAAGCTACAAATACTTGCGCTCTTGAGCTTTTTCACACACACGCACACACATAAGTACATACACAAGTACAAACATTACAGGGACATCATCGTAGGCCTACATGCTGTGAAAGAGGATCCAGTCTTAGCTATCCTGATAAGACACGCAGCCATATGGCTCTGAGATAGAGAAAGATTCAACTCAAACAAAATTTACTTTTGACATAAAATTTTTCATAATTTTTTTATACAATATAGGCCGATTTACTTTCAATGATTTTATCTACAATGACTTTCATTATTTGAGCAATAACGATGGTTCACAAATTTCCTTTGCAAAGTATGACTCAGAGAGGCGATAGTCACTTCAAGTTATTATCTACAGTTTACATAATTTACAGCTTTTCCAGTATTTACATTATTTACATAATCAGGTATTTGCATTATTTAAAATTTTATAGGTATTAAGAATTTTACCGGCATTTACTTGCATTTTCACGTATTTACAACAAAATCAACCATCGTTGTTCAGGTGGTAGTGAAACGATGCAATTGTACCACTTTATCATAAAGTTTGAAAAGTTTATCAATTTTAGCTGAATGTGTTGATTTTCTCCGTTTTATGATCGCACTTGTGTGCTGCTGTACTTGAATTACACATTGCATACTTTATTTTCCCATTCAGTTAATACATATTGCTCACAGTAATTAATGCTAAGTTCTTATGCTTCTGAGTGTTTCACACCTTTCACTCTATGAATTACGAGTCCGATTCACTTTTAAGGGTGTTCATTTTTGCTCTCAATCTTTTAAACTCCATAATAATTTCTGTTCTCAATTCCCCTTTCATTACATACCAATTCCTTTTGTCGACAAATGAGATATAGTAAATGTAATCAGGGTAAGACAAAGTGTCAGACCACATATGTAAGTCATTCTTAAAAGTATCACAAATATTTGAATGTTTTTAGGGTAGAATTTCTTCAGCATGCAGCGGTAATGAAAATCTAAAAGCACTGTCTTGGAAATACCTCGAACAGTCATTCTTGCAGATGTAGGTTTATCGGAAACAATTTTAAGTATTCTCTATGCAGTTGCAACAAAATTTTCATTAAATCTGAGACTGCACTTAAAAGTCAAATTTGCAATCGATACAATAGTTCCATATCCACTTTCCCAACTCGTCACTAGTTTAACCTCACCCATTTTTCTCACATTTAGCATAGTTAGCCGAAAAGGCTATCAATCTCGAGTCTGAAGAAATTTTTTTCCAATTTTCTCTTAGAATTCAGATGTTTCTCAGCATTAATATCTACAGACAGTTTCACCCAAGGTGATTGATGGAATGACAATATCTGATCAATCTTTCTGAACACCAGATCTTGATGCAACCATTGTTTTATATTCTTATAGTGTCTTATCTAGTGTTTATTAACATTCATAATAGAAATTACTTTTTCGGACCACTAGGCTTGGCACTGATGGTATCTAGTTGGTGGCATCACTTTCTCAGTGCACAGTGGTATATCGGAATGAGGACTACG